>NW_023397303.1:0-44462 GCF_011125445.2 Fundulus heteroclitus
AAACAACCATATTTTCCTTTTTTGAAAACCTAATTTCTCAACTCAACATTACTTACATGGCAGGTTAAAATAAAATCAGTTGCCCTGAGTGCTTTTATACACTCTAAAACTAGTAATTGAAAACAGAATAAAAAGGTAAAGCAGCAAATACAATAAAATGTACATAAAATGTGATACACGAAAACAAAACAGTAAAAATGTAAAAGCTAAGCTTTCCAACAGCGTGAAAAAGCCAAAAGAAAAGGTGTGTTTTAAGAGAACTTTTAAAAACAGAAATTGTCTCAGCCTGCCTGAAATGTAAAGCTACTTCATTCCAAAGTTTGGTTGCAACAACGAGAAAGTGCAGCAACATATTTGCACTCTGTGCTTACGACTATAAAAAACTGATCTGCAGAACTGAGCAAACAAGAGGAGCATGCATACAATGCAGGGCCTGACACATACTCGAAAGCAAGGCCATGAAGATATTAAAAACAAATATAACTATTTTAAATCGATCCGAATGTGAACAAGTAGCCAAGAAATCGTGTTAAAACTGGAGAAATGTGCTCTCGTTTCCTGGTAGCACTTAAAGAGCAGAGGTTTTGGAACAGCTACAGTCAAGCCACTGGAGTTTTATTAAGCCCAGAGTAAAGTGCAAGACAGTAATCTAAGCAAGTTGTAATTAAAGCATAGATTAAAATCTTTAGTCAGCGGTCTCAGTTTGAAAAAGTGGGACTTTTGTGCAATTATACACTGTTTAAAGTTATTTAATGTTTCATAAATAACTCTCTCTGTTGTTAAGTATTGTCTGGTGATGATCAGCTCTTAAGCTGATATCAAGACAATGGTTGAAAGGGATGAATTCGAGCACTAGCGATCTTTTAACAGCAAAACCTGCACACACATATAATAAAGGAGTGACAACTTCTTTTCAAGTTCAAGAATTTAATAGTAATAAAATGAACATCCAGAGAACATCACTGTGTAATGCTGTTTATCTGATTTAACACAATATTTCAATCAGTAAATCCTCTCTACTAGGCTAGTGAAACTTAACTAAACTACTAAGCAAAATGAAGATAAAAAGAAGCTAAGTTAAGTAAATATTTACATGCAAAAACAAAAAAACAAAAGACAAAACAAAGTGGTTGATCGTCATCAGGATACTTCAGTGAATCCTAGTTCAATGCAGATCTGATTCCAAAAGCATGGAATGGAGTTAAAACATTTGGCAAGTATTTCAATCCATTCACAATGCAACGCCCAAGTTAAACAAAACATTATTTGATGAAATAATATTTAAGTTAAAGAACCATTGTTCACCTTAAAGAATGTGAATCGTGGTTAAATTAGCTTAACTAATTCAGAACAACATTTGACATGTGTTTTGACCCATTCACAATGAAAAGCACAAGTTAACCAGAACATTATTTTGAGAAAATAACATTCTGGTTACTGATTTGGCTCGCGGACTTCCTGTTTGCGGTAAGGCGTATTGTGTCACTTTCCTGTTTGTTGCTGTGTGAACGACGGAGCTTTGCTCCAGGCTCTCTCGCCTTTTTATCTTTAAACCTCTTTGCTGTAACATCTGTTTTCCAACACCTAAGCACTTTTAAAACATTGTCTGTGGCTGCTCATCACGTTTGGGAACTCCTCGTGTTTCACACGGTTTGTTCTTTGGCGGTATAATAGGGCGTTAGCCTAGCTTTAAGCCTAGCGTTAGCCGTCGCGCTAGCCAAGCCTTAGCCTCATAATGGCTTCTCCGTCCCTGACTAAGTCTCCTATCTGCTGCTCTCTGTGTCAGATGTTCAGTATTCCTCTGCCTCTTTAGTGATGATGGTACATTTAATAAATTAGTGTTTTTGTAGCTGTGGAGGCGAGGGTGTCAGAATTGGAGACCCGGCTCCGTGCTGTTGAAAAACCAGCCTGATATCCGCTCTTTTGCTAGCGCGGGAGCCGCATAGAGTACTTCACGTAGCGAACCTACAGCAGTAGCACCCGAGCAGCCTGGTAACCAGGCTGCTGGGTGACAGTTCGTAGGAAGCATAGCTCTAGATTACAGACCCCAGATCACCACCAACCCATCTGCGTTTCTAATAAATTTTCCCCTCTGAGCGACAATCTCGCCGAGGAGCCGACCTTAATTATTGGCAGCTCCATAATGAGAAATGTGGCACTAAAGAAACCAGGGACCATAGGTTAAATGCCTACCAGGGGCCAGAACAGGCGACATAGAATCCTACCTAAAACTACTGGCTAAGGATAAGCGTAAATACCGCAAAATTGTTATTCACGCTGGCGGTAATGACACCCGGTCACGCCGATCAGAGGTCACCAAAGTGGTGTGCTTCGGTTTGTGAGTTTGCTAAAACTATGTCGGACTCTGTAATTTTCTCTGGTCCCCTGCCTGATCTGACCAGTGATGAATGTTTAGCCGCATTCATTCATTCAACCGCTGGTTCTGTCTAGGTGGTGTCCAGAAACGACGTGGGCTACACTTTGATAACTGGAGAACTTTCTGGGGGAAAACTGGTCTGATCCGGAGAGACGGCATCCATCCTACTTTGGATGGTGCAGCTCTTCTTTCTAGGAATCTGGGGCCTGGATTTATTAGTTCTCCTAAATGCTGACAACCCAGGGTCCAGACCAGGAAGCAGAGCCGTAGTTTAACAACACCTCGCTGCAGCTTCTGTACTGTTACCCCACCCCATTATCCTATTGAGACGGTGTCTTTCCCACGGCCAAACTTAACAGATCAAAAACTGATCTAAAAGGAACAAAATCATAAAAACCTAATAAAAATCAATAGGGTTCACCTTGAACCTAAAAAATAAAATAATAAATGTGGTCTAATAAATAATAAGGTCTCTCTCTCCAAAGACTTTGTTAGTTAATGAATTGATTTCTGATAATCAGATTGATTTGTTTTGTCTCACAGAAACCTGGCTACAAGATGGACTACGTTAGTATAAAATGAGTCAACCCCCTCCAGTTATTCAAATTTCCACATTCCCAGATCTGTGGGAAGAGGAGGAGGAGTGGCAAACTATCTTTCAGTCTGATTTATTAATTAGTCCCAGGCCAACTAATAATTACAGTTCTTTTGAACATTTAACCCTCAGTTTCCTCATCCAAACTGCAAAGCAAGTAAAACCCTCTCGGTTTTGTGTTTTGTATCGTCCACCCAGGCCCTTGTCAGATTTCTTATCTGATTTGGTGTTAAATACTGATAAGGTTATTATAGTAAGGGGTGATTTAACATCCATGTTGACACTGAATGTGATAACCTTAGTGTAGCCTTTAAAACTATCCTAGATTCATTGGTTTTGCTCAAATGTGCATGAACCGACGCACTCTCCGGCTCCATACTTTAGACCTTGTTCTGACATATGGCATTGATTGTGAAGAATTAACAGTATTCTCTCACAACCCTGTCCTGTCTGATCATTTTTTAATAACATTTGAGTTTAATCTAACTGAATTCTCCACCCCCAAAAGAGGCTTCCATTATAGTAGATTTTTATCGGATAATGCTGTATCAAAACTTAAAGAGTCTGTCCCCTTCTTAATATCCTCAGTATTGCAGAAATGCCCTGTAGATGGCAAGCATTGCTGTTTCTTCCCATTCACAAATCGATACCTTTGCTAACAATGTGACTTCCTCATTGCGTTCTGCATTAGACAATGTAGCTCCCTTGAAAAAGAAGGTGAGTATTCACAGGAAGCTGGCTCCTTGGTATAATCAGAGCTGCGTTCCTTGAAGCACAATGTTAGGAAATTGGAGAGAAACTGGCGCTCTACACACCAAGAGGAATCCTACTTAATCTGGAGGGACAGACTATTGTTGTATAACAAGACCCTCCGCAGAGTTAGAGCAGCATATTTTTCATCATTAATTGAAGAGAATAAAAATAATCCTAGATTTCTCTTTAGTACAGTTGCCAAACTTACCCAGAGCCACAGCTCTGTTGATCCATCCATTCCTTTAGCTCTTAGCAGTAATGATTTTATGGGATTCTTCATAAATAAAATTGATGCATTAAAAATAAAATAATTGGCATCCTCCCAAACATGATTACCTCGTCCTCAGTAAGTGAGGCAGCATTGGAGGAATCTTTAGAATCTGCGCAGTGTCTGAACTGTTTAGAAGCAGTAGAGCTTTCTGAGCTATCTAAAATCTTAGCTTCATCTAAACCTTCTACCTGTATGTTAGACCCAATCCCAACCAAGTTGTTTAAGGACATATTCCCTTTGATCAGTGGCACTATTTTAGACATGATTAATCTATCCTTAGTAAATGGATTGTACCACAGGTTTTGAAAGTAGCTGTTATTAAACCTTTACTTAAGAAACCATCTCTTGATCAAGATGAGTTAGTAAAATTACAGACCTATATCTAATCTTCTTTTCTTAAATTTTCTAAAATTCTTGAGAAAGTAGTTGCTAATCAACTTTGTGAACATTTACAAAGTAATGACCTACTTGAGGAGTTTCAGTCAGGCTTCAGAGCTCATCATAGCACTGAAACAGCTCTGGTGAAGGTCACTAATGATATTCTCATGGCCTCAGATAATGGACTTGTGTCTATACTTGTCCTGTTAGATCTCAGTGCTGCGTTTGATACAGTTGATCACAATATTCTGCTACAAAGACTTGAACATACTGTAGGGATTAAGGGAAAGCATTAGGCTGGTTTAAATCTTTTCTGTCAGACAGATTCCAATTTGTTCATGTTAATAATAAATCTTCCTCAAACTCTAGGGTCACCTGTGGAGTACCACAGGGTTCAGTCCTTGGACCAATTCTATTTACTATATATATGCTTCCGATAGGCAAAATTATCAGACAGCATGGGATTAATTTCCACTGTTATTGCTGATGATACTCAGCTATATTTATCCATAAATCCTGATGAATCCAATCAATTACTTCGACTGCAGTCATGTCTTGATGACATCAAAAGCTGGATGACTTTAAATTTCCTGCATCTAAATTCTGACAAGACCGAAGTTTTAATCTTTGGGCCAGAGTCCTCAAAAATAAACTTCTTAACCAATCACTTAATCTGGGTGGCATTAACCTGGCTCTGGTAATAAAGTAAAAAATCTTGGTGTTATTTTTTGACCAAGACATGTCATTTAAAATCCCCATATTAAACAGGTTTCCAGAGTTTCCTTTTTTCACCTCCGGAATATCGCCAAAATTAGAAACATTCTGTCCAGGAGTGATGCTGAAAAACTGGTCCATGCATTTGTTACTTCAAGGCTGGACTATTGTAATCTTTACTATCAGGAATTCCACAAAATGCAGTTCAAAGCCTTCAGCTGATCCAAAGTGCTGCAGCGAGAGTTCTGATGAAGATCAACAAGAGGGATCATATTTCTCCAATTTAGCTTCCCTTCATTGGCTTCCTGTTAAATCAAGAATAGAATTTAAAATTCTTCTTCTAACGTATAAAGCCCTTCATAATCAAACTCCATCATATATCAGAGCTCTGATTACCCCGTATGTTCCTAACAGAGCACTTCGCTCTCAGACCGCAGGTCTGCTGGTGGTTCCTAGAGTCTCTAAAAGTAGAATGGGAGCAGATCCTTTAGCTATCAGGCTCCTCTCCTGTGGAACCAACTCCCAGTTTTGGTCCGTGAGGCAGACACCCGTCTACTTTTAAGACTAGGCTTAAAACTTTTCTTTTTGACAAAAATTATAACTAGTGACTCATGTTACTCTCAGCTACCGTTTATAGTTTTACTGCTATAGGCTTAGGTTACTGGAGTATATCAGGATCTAATTTTCTCACTATATTGAGTTCTACTGTTCTTCAATTATGCATTATGTGTTGTCATTTCTGCTTTAACTTTCTGTTCTCTCTCTTTTCTCTTCATAGTAGGTACACCTGGTCTGGCGTTCTGTTAACTGTGACATCATCCAGAGAAGACGGCTCACCCGCTACTACCATCTAATGTAGAACAGATTACTAGATCAATGTGTGCTTCTGTGCTTTTTTGTTTCTCTTGTTGTGTCCTCTGTTCTGTCTTCTGTAACCCCAGTCGGTCGAGGCAGATGACCGTTCATACTGAGCCCGGTTCTGCCGGAGGTTTTTTTTCCCGTTAATGGGTGGGTTTTCTTCCCACTGTCGCTTCATGCTTGCTCAGTATGAGGGATTGCAGCAAAGCCATGTACAATGCAGATGACTCTTCCTGTGGCTCTACGGTTCCCCAGGAGTGAATGCTGCTTGTCGGGACTTTGATGCAATCAACTGGTTCCCTTATATAGGACATTTTTGACCAATCTGTATAATCTGACCCAATCTGTATAATATGATTGAACTTGACTTTGTGAAGTGCCTTGAGATGACATGTTTCATGATTTGGCGCTATATAAATAAAATTGAATTGAATTGAATTGAATTGATTTGCCCAGTAAAATAATTTAAACCCTTACGACTGAATTTGTTAATGCAATTCTCCCTCCGGGCGTCTGGGGTCGCTGTAGCAAATCGGTGGCTAATAGGTTACAACATAAAGTAATCAGAATTGCCTTTACCGACACAAATATTCAATAGTAATGTGGGGATAAGGCTCATAGCACCGTCAAAGGAGGGCGGAGCCGAACGATTAAGCTTTGTGCTTTAAACGAACTCCTTTTGAAATGTCCGGGACCGGATGTTAGCTAGCGTGAGCTACCTGTTAGCCCTTTTGTTCTTTTTTTTTTTTTATCCCAGTGTCCTGTCTAGCAATGTGGCAATATGAATTGATGTCTCAATGCCAGAATAGAGCTCGACAGATTTTGCTTTTACAAGTGGAGCGAACAGCTTTTGCCATAGTGCTCCACCTGATTTATGCTTGTAAATAGCTTTATTGTGATTCCTGCAGGGAGAATTTCAAATTATATGGACATTACAATGGAAGAGTAAAGGAAGAACAAGAAGTGAGAGAGAAAGAAAAAAAAAGAGTAGAGGTGAAAGAAAGAAGAGATAAAAGGGAGAGAATGATAAAACGTTCTCCGTCTGCTCCATCACCTGGAAAGAAAGATGCAAAAAGAACAGCACAACCAACAGACATAAAGCAACAGATACAATCGAATAACACCTAGATGCCATTGCTAAATCATATATATTATTATGTAAGCTGACATGTGTAATGTGATACCTGGAAAAAAGTGAAAGAACATAAATAAATAAATAAATTATAAGCTTACTGTAAATAAGTGAACATTTAATACCTGGGACCCAGCACCTATGGGAGTTTGTGAGAATGCACTAGTTTAGGTGAAAATTATCCAGAAGGAAATAGCTTGATAGTGGTTGTGGAGAACCAAAGGCCCGCCTTCCCCGAGCACAGAGGCAGGAGTCAGGGGACCCATACTCCCAGACTCCCAAAGGGGTCCCTAAAGCAGGGCGCCCAGGAGGGGCCGACACAGGATATCTGCAACCCCCCCCCCCAAGGAAAGAGCAGAGACGACTCCGAGAAAATCCCCCAGCCACCGCAATGCCGACGCCCCCAAGAGCCGCGGGGACGAGCCCGTGGGCTCCGCCGGCAGCTAGCCCCGCTGAAGTGGTCCCGGCCGTGGGCCCTGGGGGCCAGAGGCCCCAGGGGCGCCCCGCGACGGGGGCCCCGGCTGCCCCCCGGGGGGCCAGGCCCCGCGAAGAAGTTGCCGGGAGTAGGCCGGTGCACGCCCGGGAACCCGCCCCAAACCCGAAGCCCACCAAAGCGCCAGAGGGCCAAGGCGCCCGCCAGTGCAGCGGAGGAGGGCAGGACGTGGGGGGATGGGCTCCGCACCTAGCGGAGACTTGAGATGTTCTTGGAAGAGGAAGCGGACCACATCCATACCTGGAAAAAAAAAATCCCTCCCTTGTGCCCCACACACAGAGAAAAAAAAAGACGCTGTACACACTCGCATCCAACACTGACCAGAGGGGGGTCACCCCAAATCGACTATACGACTGCTTGTGCCCGACCCCTGGCCCCGCCCCCGGACCAGAGAGAGAACGGGGGTGTGCAGAAGACACCGATCCTCCCTACGCCCGCTCAGATGTTGTGTTGTTGCATGTTCTCAAGTGCGTTTAAAAACTGAGAGCGCCAAAGAGGGTGCACGGCACAGCCCACCCCCCCTCCGGAAGGAAGCTGGTGCCAACGCATCCCCTCCGGGCAACTGCCCAGAACCCTCAATGTCTAAGTGCGAGAGGAGGTGAAGGGAGCCGTCCGAGGTGAGGCTCACACAACATAAGCCCCCCCCCCCAGACGTCTTCCCCCCACCCCCCATACCATGGCCTACATGAGTGTGCGTTGTGAAAATGTTGGAAGTGAAAGTGTCTAAGATGCATGATAAAATTGGGGAGAGGGGCGTCACCAGAAAGTGGCAACCTCCAGTAACGCCCTCTCCCCCAGGACCTACATGTGTGGTGGCGTGATGGTGCAGGCAGAGGGAGGAGTCCGGGGATGGGGAGCAAAGGACTGGGAAGCCATCCCAGGGAGCCAGCTCCCCTACTGACTCCAATAGGCACCCCCGCTCCCCGAAAGCCCCACCCAGAGAAGGGGGCCTCGCCAGCGGCACCACCGTAGCCCGGGGGCCAGGGAGAGGCTGCAGGGCCCGCCAGCCAACCACCCACCAGGACCAGCACCTCAAACCCCCCAGCCCCCCCACCCAGCCAATTGGCTTTACCCCGCCCCCAAAAAAAATAAAATAAAAATAATAATAAAAAATAAATAAATAAGAGGGGGGGGACCCTGGCCAGCCAGCCCGCACGAGCCATCCCAAAGCCCACCCCCCAAGCGAAACCCGCACCGGGAGACGACACGCACCAGGACCGGGACAGGGGGCCGGACACAAGCCCACCAGAACGTCCCCCCCCCCACACACACCCGTAGATTTAATCCCTCCCCAACACTGACGTTCAAACAACTCACCATACATTCGACAGTAGACATCCAGGCTGGGTAGGTCCCTACTCCCCCTCCTTCCCCCTCCCCCCACTGGCAGAGTGCCTATCCAATGAAGGAGAAGAGCATCTGCCCTGAGATGTTAATGACCATGCCCCCCTACCAGCTCAACAGGCCCCGAGGCCACCCAGCGCACCAGAGGCCCTGTGCAGGGGCGGACACCCGGGCGCGCGTCGGCCCACACCAAAAGCGGCACACCCCTCGGAACCGGAACCCCGGGGCCCCACCGGGGCCCCCGCCCGAGGGCGGCGCGCCCCAGGGACCCCAAACCCCCGGCCCCACCCAGCGGCAGCACAGCTATCAGGTCAGTAACCCACGTCCGTCACCACGCAGCTCCCCAAGAGCGCCGCAAGTGGCTGCTGTAGGCCGCCCGTAGGCCTCCCAAGCCCTTCCCAGATGGGGGCAACAGACCCTGGAGTCAGATCCACCAGGCGCCCCACTCTAAGTGCCCCCAGAGCCCCAGGAACCCCTCCATCCAGCCACTGAGCCCTGCAGGAAGCAACCCACCACCCCCTATTCCACTAAGTGATGGTGTTGATCAGAGGAGCCAAAAGAGACAAATCAGATGTGGAAGCAGATGCTGTCTCAAGATTAATATGATTCAACAAAAGATCTCTATACTGATTGATACTGAGATTTTCTTTATTTTTCCAATTCATGAGGATAGTTTTCTTTGCGATACATAATGCAGTGAAAACCATGTAGACTATTTCTTTTTCCAGAGGACTTTCCTCAAAATTACCGAGCAAGCAAACTGATGGGGAAGGCGTAATTTTACAGCTCAGGCACTTTGATAAATCCTTACATATCTGTGTCCAGAACCTCTGGACTGGTGTGCATAACCATAACGCATGAAAATAATTATCAGGATGATTGCCTATGCAGTGTGGACAGATATTAGATTGTGCCAAACCCATCTTGAATAATCTTTGTCCTGTGTAGTGTACTCTGTGAAGGATTTTGTATTGTATTAGTTGTAAGTTGGCGTTTCTAGTCAATTTGTAAGTTCTTAGACATATCTGGGCCTAGAAATTTTGTTCAAAGGTGCCTGATAAATCCTTTTCCCATTTCATAATAGGAAGAGATATCGAATCATCTATTTTAGTCAGTGTCCTGTATGATTTAGACAGTAGTTTGGGGGGGGGGGGGGGTTAAATCTAGGAACTCTAATATATTAGTTGGGATTTGTAAACCACCATTAATATGCTTATATTTATTTCTAATTATAGATTTAAGTTGTTCATATTCCAAGAATTTATTTTTACTAATGCCATATTGCATATTTAGTTTAGCAAAATTGATGAACTCGGTTCCGTCAAGTAGATGTTCCAGATATTTAATACCTTTATTCTTCCAGTATGTAAAGTTTATAATTTTATTATTTTGTAGGATATCAGGGTTATTCCACATAGGTGTACGACTGCATGGTATAATGGATTACTTTGTCATTTTAAGGAACTCCCACCATGCTGTCAGAGTAAAACTAATGTTGATATTTTTGAAGCATGTATGCCGTTTTATATTTGAACTAATAAACGGCAAATCTGAAATGATGATATTATTGCACATTTCCTGTTCTATATCTAACCAAGGCTCATCTAAAAGACTATTTTTTATCCATTTAGAGATGTATTGTAGCGTATTTGCTAAGTAATAGTTATGGAAGTTAGGCAAATCTAATCCTCCTCTGTCTTTAGTCTTCTGTATTGTCTTTAAGCTAATACGTGGGGGTTTATCTTTCCAAAGAAATTTAGAAATGGCAGAGTCTAGAGATTTAAACCAGTCAGATGATGGTTTATTGGGGATCATTGAAAATAAGTAATTAATTCTAGGTAGGACCATCATTTTTATTGAAGCTACCCTACCCATAAGTGAGATTGGAAGCGATTTCCAATCTCACTTATGCGTGGTTAAGTTTAAGTAAATCCGTTAATTTAGACGACAGAGTAATACCTAAATATTTAATATTTCCTGATTGCATTTGTAAATCTAGGGAGTTTTCGAGAGAGCAATTAATTGACAGTACCGTAGATTTAGACCAGTTTAAAGAGTAATCTGATACTTTAGAGAAAGATTCTAGTATTTTAATTACTTGTAAAAGAGAATTATTTGAATGCTGGAGTTAAAGTAATAAATCATCCGCGTACAGACTAATCTTATGCTCTATTTTCATGCATTTTATACCTTTTACAGCTTTTTTTTGTCTGATTGTTGCTGCTAGAGGTTCTATAAAGATGGCAAAAAGTGATGGAGAAAGAGGGCATCCTTGCCTGGTGCCCCTCTGTAGACAAAAACTGGAAGATATTTGATTATTTGTCCTGACACAGGCTGTTGGAGAATTGTATAAAATTTTTAACCAATTTATGAATAAATCGCCAAAACCGAATTTATGAAGAGTAGTGAATACAAATTTCCAGTTTACTCTATCAAATGCTTTTTCTTCGTCTAAAGACAATATATTGGTTTTAATGTTTTTACTGTAGGAATAATCAATTAAATTAAGTAATCAGCGTGTATTTGTGGATGACTGCCTTCCTCTAATGAAACCAGTTTGATCTGGATGTATTATGAGAGGAGTTACTTTGTCTAATCTTTTTGCAAAAGCTTTACAGATTATCTTAATATCCACATTAATTAAGGATATGGGACGATAACTGGTGGGCAACACAGGATCTTTGTCTGGCTTGAGCAGAAGGCTGATGGTGGCAGAATTCATATTAGCTGGAAATCTGCCTTTTTCCTGTATTTCCTGCAACATTCTGTGGAACGTTGGGGCTAGAATATTCCAAAACTCTTTGTAAAAGTCAGTAGGGAATTCATCTGGACCTGGAGCCTTTTTATTAGGCATGCTTTTAAGAGCTTCCTGGGTTTCAGCTGTTGTCAGCGGGGAATCCAGTGTCATTCTTTGCTTATCTGATAGTTTAGGAAGTGTAATTTTATCCAGAAATTGCTTAATATCCTTCTCTGATGGATTTATCTGTGGTGTGTATAAAGATTTGTAGAAATCGCGGAAGGTATTATTTATACACTCCGGGTTCACTTACTGTATTACCAGTTGAATCTGTAACTGCAAATATAGTAGTTTTCTCCTTATTTATTTTAAGCTGATTAGCTAGGAAGCTTCCTGATTTATTGCCATGTTTAAAATTTTCTGTTCAAAGTCTTTGTATTAGAAATCTATTTTGCTTTTCAATATAGTGGTTTAGTTCTAATTTTACTTCACGGATTTTACCTAACTTTCCTTCTTCTTGAGAGGATTCTAGTAACTTAAGCTTTTCTTCTAATTGCTGAATCTTTTTGTTTTCTTTTTTCTTTTTATGAGATGAGAAAGAAATTATTTTACCTCTCATCACTGCTTTTCCAGCTTCCCACAATATCGATGCCGATGTACTTGGTTGATCATTGTATTCTAAGTATGAAGCCCACTGTTCTTTGATGAATTTTATAAATTCTTCATCTTTAAGCAGTGATGTATTAAATCTCCAGCTTTTGTTTTGTGGGGTTATTTTTTTATTAATTAAGGTGAGAGTAACAGGAGCGTGATCACTGATAGCAATAGGATGAATTACCGTCTCTGAAACTTCCGACAGCAGTGAGCTGCTTATTAGAAAGTAGTCCAGACGAGAGTACGAATGGTGAACATTTGAGAAAAAAGTATATTCTTTACTATTAGGATGAAGAGAACGCCATGCATCGCAAAGACCAAAATCACTCATGTATTATTTGACTACACTTACTGACTGCCAACTATGCTGAGACCCTGTTGTATTCAACCTGTCTATATCGTTATTTAAACCAAAGTTGAAGTCACCTCCTATAATTAGTGAACAATCCCCATGTTTTGAAAGTGCAAGGAAGAATTGGTGGAAAAAAGAGGGGTCATCAACATTTGGACCATATATACTGACAAAACATAGGTTATGGATAGCTATTTTAATTATTATGTATCTACCTTCAGGATCTATAGTTTTATCTAATATTTTAAAACTAACGTTTTTGTGGATTAAGATTGCTACACCTCTCTGTCTTGAGTTATAGCCGGCCGCAAACACATCAGGGAACTCAGGTGAATTAAGCTCACTTGCATTTGTAGCTGATTTGTGGGTTTCTTGCAATAAGACAACATCTGCCTTTAATGTAGTAAGCTGGTTAATGATCTTCATTTTTTTCTCTCTGGTGCCAGCCCCATGCACATTCCATGTCACAAATTTTACATTCGCCATAGATGTGAGTGAGAAGTTAGAAGGTGCATGCCCTTGAGAAAATAGTCATACATAGACCCAGGTAGCATCATATGATGTGCTTGTGATTGACTGATGATCAGGAAAGAAGCAGACAAATAAGATAGAAATACACAAAGAAATAAAAAAGTGCAAAGAGTAAGAGAGTGTGAAAAAGGATAAACCATAGCCCGTGCCTTGTGTACCCAACCGTGAACAACAACCATGCCAACGTGCTCTTGAGCTGTGCGTGCATTTCATTTATCACCGTGTACCAATCTGTGTGCCTTATTTTTTTTTAAGTCATTGAAACATGCTTTAAATCCAC
Organism: Fundulus heteroclitus; assembly: GCF_011125445.2. Lineage (NCBI taxonomy): Eukaryota > Metazoa > Chordata > Actinopteri > Cyprinodontiformes > Fundulidae > Fundulus > Fundulus heteroclitus. The sequence goes on from NW_023397303.1 coordinate 13,470, forward strand.
CTGTGGTGTAACTAATAAAGCCAAGGGGTGATCTTCTGATCCCTAAACAACTGTCCATTAATATAAAGTCTGTCAACCGATATGGTGGCTTTAACACCGTCAATCATGTATTTCTTTCTGATTGGGAACAGCACTCGCCTGCGATCTAGGATTTCCTTAGGAAACTGATCATTAACACTAAAGTCTGTCCCTCTCAGTTCCCTGCCGCAACTTCTAACAAATTCTTTTTGTTTATAATGCTCAAATTTAGCTATGATCGGGCGAGGACGGGTTTTGTCGGGTTTCTTACCTCCGAGCCGGTGGACTCAATGAAAAGTGATGTTTGTTACCTGATCCGCCGGGATTTTTAGCTTCTGCTGGAGAAAGCTACGGATTGTTTCTTCTGCTACCTCTCCCTGCTGCTTCTGGATGCCTGCAAAGACGAGATTATCTCTCATACTTCGCGACTGTATGTCCAGAATGGATTCCTTCATTTTCTTATTTTCGCCGGAAAGCTGGATAATCCCTTCGGTCAGCTCCGTAACCTTCCCCCTCAGCGCCTCATTCTCCGCGGCCATAGCTGTTAGCTGGGCTTGGCTAAACTCCACCGACTCCCTGAGAGACTGAAACTCCTTATGTAGAACTTCTACCAAGGCGAGACGCGCGTCAAGGCTGGTAAGCTTCTTGTCGATGGATTCCAAGATGTCACTGAAGTTCCTGTCGGGAAACAGAGTAGATGAAGATGACGCGCTGGTAGAATTAGAACGACTGCGCTTAAGTGACGGTGTGTTAGCAGCCGTAGGCTTCTGGGCCTTCCCCATCACGATGCTATTAAAACACTCGTCCAGGTAGCACTCCAGGCTCGTCACGGTCTCTTCGTCCAGTTTGTTCCCTCATAAAAAATAAGACAGTTGTAAATGTTTGGGCTTTTACTTTGTATTATTTTCAGTTATTGGTTCGTTCTTACCTTAGCTTGTTTGATTTGAATTACATGAACCCCTCCATTTTACTTACGCACAGCTCTCGCGAGATCTCAGCCGCTCATCGCCGTCCATAGCATTTTCCCCTTTTGTTCTAAACACCATGTCTCCAACGGTTTACAAAACATTTCCCAATAAACCTTTTAACTTCTCCCTCAGCTCCCTGTCCAAACCTGTCCTTTGTCTCATGTCAGTTCTGTCCAGTTTGGCCATTTACGGAAGGAGTGTTGAAGTAGGAAAGTTGTTGCTAGCTAGCGTTAGCTCTGTAGCTAAGAGCTAACCAAACAGTGTGGTCGGGCAGTTTGGCGACGTGTGGTGTGGATAGCTTAGAGGCCATGTTCTTTGACCGGGATACAGTCCGATTCAATGGTCTGATCTCCCCTCAGCATGGGGAAGTGAGAGACCGCATCCACCGTCTCGCGTCTGCTTTCCTGCAACAGCTGACAACAATGAACAAAGCTGTTTCGATGATCTGTACTTTGCGGCTGGTTTGTGCAGCAGTCAGAGTTAAACTTAGCTCTGTCCCAGTGCGTTGTTTATCCGGATTCAGTCAGGTCCCCTTTTGAAACCGTCAGACGACATTAGCAGACCAAGCATGGCTGGTCCAGGCACCTTCCTTCAGCTGCTGTCTTGTGTAGCAGTCATGGGCCCGTGCAGGGCCCATAGTCTGAGCAACTTGGAGAAGAGAGCGGGTCGCAGCAGAGAAGAGCTGAAGAGATCTCCTCAGGGGAGAATTTAGATAATGGGAAGTCTAATTAAAAACAGAATTTGTTGTGAGAACAAGCTGAACCTAACTTTTCCTTCAGCTTTCAGAGTCTTTTCGTCGCTGGCTCCAGGATCCAATATTCCAATATTCCAATCGATGGGCTAGTTAACGCTCACACTTCCAGGTTTTATCCCATCTCACCTCTGTGTACCACAACTGCAGTCAGCTTATCAAGCCTCCCGTTTTGTTCATTCAACGCCTTAGTGATCACCTCGACCGCCGCGGGCAGTCTGATCAAGGCCATGTTGACCGCCAGCAGCTTTTGAAGGTGTTGATACATGTTATGGGAGTTCTGAACAGATAACTGACCTCCCTGAGTTACTGAAGAAGGAGACCGGTGGAGTGATATAGTTACAGCACTTTTATTGAGAAACAGAGCAGAGATCACATAGATGGAAAGTAATCGCACCCCACGGTTCCGCTGCGGTCTGCGTCTGCCCTGTCTCTGCCTGCCTCGCTTTTCGGGCTTCCCCTAATACTGCACTGTGGCCTTGGTTTGAGACATAACAAAGACAGTCTATCATAGACAATAATCATTCTACGCAGCATTCAGCCTTGAACTCGGCAAACAGTGGAACTTATACACAGACATCAGGTCTCCAGGCCTCCTATGTCCGAGTGGTGTGAGGCCATAGTGACTTCAGAATAATAATTCTTATAACAATACATTAGATATCCTCCGAGACAAAAAAAATGAATCTAAGTATCGTAAAGCCGAATAAGTAGACATCTTCGACGTCCTCAACAGACAGAATTGAGAGGCGCTCCCACGGGTCCAAGATGTATCCCGCAAAAAAAGTTCCATCGGGACAGGCACGCTCCCCGGTCCTTTGCTTTCCAAAGATTGCAGCCAGAGTGGAATTCCTTTTCTTACCCCCTCCATACTACATGTTTAGAATTCAATCTGAGATCAATTATTCATCATGCCGTAATTATAGCATAACAGACTGGACCACAGATTTTAACTGTGCATAGAAGTTAAAGGTATACTATGCAACCGGGGTTGATTTTCCAGCGAGGCTCCCCCCAGAGGGCGAAAGTAAAAGTGCACTGTCGTAAAGATGCTCAGCTGTTCTGGTTTCTCCATCAAGCCAGGCACGGTTGTTTTGAGCTTAGCAGACAGGCGAACGCAACGAAAAGTGGAAAAAAATGGCAGTACAAACTAACACAGTGACTAACACAGTGAAGGTATGAACATCAAGCTTCCCGCAGCGCTATCTTGGTGAAGCTGCCACTGCCGCCGCCTCGCCGCCTCGCCGCCTCGCCGCCTCGCCAGTTTTATTATTATTATTATTATTATTATTATTATTATTATTTTTTTTTTTTTTTTTTTTTTATGTTGGCGAGACGCTACCGGCACCGCCTCGCCAAGCCGCAGCCGCCGCCGCCTTGCCGCCGCCACCGCGGTAGCGTCTCGCCAACATAAAAAATAAAAAATAAAATTAAAAAATAATAATAATAATAAAACTCTATATGCTTGCATGTTTATTTGACGTTAACACGCGGTTCTTTGTTGTTGCTTTCGCGCGTGCATATAGTGAATGGCAGGGCAAAAACACATGGAGTTCTCGCCGTAAAGTGAGAGTTCTGAGCCTGTGTGTGCGGGCCGAGGGCTCTTGCAATTGCAAGAGCGGTATTTCCCCCACAGACCACCAGGGCGGCCGAGAAAACCTTTGTTCAACTGAAATTACTCATTTAATCATCCAAAACGGTATGGAACACATTAATTAACTGAAAAATGTTGCATAGTATGCCTTTAAGATTACCGTATTCTCAAGTCTTATACTCAGGTCGGTAGCAGTGTTACGGCTTATGAGATAAAAGAGGCTGTTGCTGCGAAAGAAGGTTACCAGGGAAATTAACCCAAGAACGCCTGGTATGCAAACACATGGACAGCTATCTTCCCTGAAGCTAAGCTTTCAGCCTGATGGTGATGTGGATCCTGGAAGACAGCATGGGATAATCGACCAATCCTGAGCAGGCTTTGGTCATCCATTTAAGCTGATGTGGCTAAGAGTTGGGGACTCTCTGACATTCAGATATCTGCTTGTATGAGAGTTCAGTACTGAAGCTGTAAACATCCTTCTGCCTTTTAGATTGAATATATTAAAATATAGTTTCTGAGTGTTTTTTTATTACTACAGAAGTCTTCAATAGAAACACCACATCTTTCAGGCAAAGAACCTGGGAGGACCGTAACTGGATGTGGTCAATTATTAACAGCAGTATGTTTCAGATACTGACTTTAAGGTCCCAGGTCAACACTGATGTTAGAGACATCAATGGGCCCAAACAACATTAAATTTGTTGAACCCATGATTTCTGCAATACCTTTGAGAAGTCTATTTTTAGAGCAGCTATTTTCCTTTCTATTGTCATAAACGTCTGATTGTCTTCTGCCTAAAAAAAATACTAAACCACGTTATCTTATAACTGACCACAAAGGGATGGGGAAAAGAGAGAAGAGAAAGAGGCCAAGAATGGAGCCTTGAGTCACTCCGCATGAGTGGGACTCTTTAATAACAATACTAAAAAAAAGCAGTTCTCCACTCTTAAAAAAAACTACAGTTTGGTGTGTTGTGCCTGTTTGATAGATGATGACTTTGACACGCTGCCATGGTTTATTGGAATGACCCAGAAGGTCTTCCACCTTACTTATGACTCTAGTATTTAATATATATATATTGTCATGGTTTTCAGGTGACGAGTCCACATGCAGATACGATCGGGAGGCAAAACACAGTTTTAAGATGTTTATTATAAGAAACAGGCAGATCTAAGGACGGGACTACGGGTGAGTCGGCTGGATCAGAACGTCAAGGCTGGCGAGTCTGTAAGAGAGAGGAAGTCAGAAACTCTGAAAGTTGAACCAGGGGAATGCTAGAAGTGCGCTGCTTACCATTTAGCCGGGCGGACCTAACCGGGAAGAAGTAGCGTCGGGAATTCTCTATGATTCTACTCAGCTGGAGGTAGGCGGCTGGTGGCTGAGGACGGCTGATGTAACTGGCGAGGGATCCTGAGCGAACCTCGTCGGCAACAGTTGACAGATGGATTGACCAGAGTGAATGCAGAACCAGCAGGAACCGGGAGAGGGGAACTCAGGCCTCGCTGGGTAACATCCAGGAAGTAAGAGGGGAGCGCCAGAGCAAAATCTGAGCAGGCGGTTCTGCTGGTCTGTTTCTTCGGAACGAGACGTCAAGACGGGTGAGTGCATCCAAGCACAAAAATCTGAGGCAAACAGAGATCCAAAAATTAGTCAAAAACGAAGAGCAAAAAACTCACAAGCTGGTGTCCGAGCGTAGGGACAGAGGCCACGTCGTACCACGACTGGTTAAGGCTCTGGCGTCTTCCATCTGTCAGCGCTCTGCTTAAGAAGCCAGAGGAAGCCGCCTGCAACGAGCTGCAGGTGTGGGCCACGCCTCCTCAGCCAACCAGACACACCTGTGGAATAGAGTTAGAGTAGAGCAGCACAGAGAATCCTGACACTACCCCCCCCCTCAACGGCCGCCTCCTGGCGGCCCAGACGAAGAGGTGCTGGGCTGAGTAGCCCAAAAATCTGAAATCAAGTCCTTATCCAAAATAGTAGCTGCAGAAACCCACGAGCGCTCCTCAGAGCTACGACCCTCCCAGTCGACGAGGTATTGGTGACCCCTACCTCGCCGACGGGCATCCACAACCCTGAGAACCCGAGGGTTCTGACTGTCCTGGGAGGGTGGAGGGGGTCCGGAAGGAGGGCACAAGTTGCTGTCCAAAACGGGCTTAATCTGGGACACATGAAAAGTAGGATGTACTCGGGAGTGAGGGGGCAAACGTAAACGGACAGTGCTCGGGTTAATCACTGTCTCTATCTCATAGGGACCAGTGAACCGGGGAGCAAGCTTCTTAGCGGATGGATTAGACAAAACGTCTCTGGAAGATAACCAAACCTTCTGACCGGGGCGATACTGAGGAGCTGGTCGGCGGTGCTGGTCGGCAAACCTCTTGCTCCGCTCTGCGGTGCGAGTGAGGGCAGTGATGGTTGATCTCCAGATGTCCTGGCAGCGAGCAATGTAGTCGTTGACGGATGTGAAGGGAATCCTGAGTTCCTCTGTGGGTAGAAGTGGAGGCTGATATCCCAAAGCAACCTCAAAAGGTGAACGTCCAGTAGCTGAGGTGATGTGTGAATTAAGGGCATACTCCACCCAGGGCAAAAACTTGTTCCAGTCGGAGGGTGAAGATGACGTAAGGCAGCGGAGAGTAGTTTCTAGTTGCTGGTTCATGCGTTCAGTTTGGCCATTAGTCTGAGGATGATATCCAGAGGTGAGTGTATAACGGGCACCCAGAGCAGAGCAAAAGTGCCGCCAGACCTGGGAGATAAACTGAGGACCCCGGTCAGAGAGGATATCAACAGGGATGCCGTGGAGTCTGAACACATGTCTGATAAGAAGCTGAGCTGTCTGGAGGGCGTTGGGTAATTTGCGGATGGGAATAAGATGACAGGACTTAGAAAACCGATCAACTACCGTCAGAATAGTTGACATACCTTGGGACAATGGGAGACCGGTAACGAAATCAATCGCTATGTGGGACCATGGACGTCTGGGGATGGGAAGAGGATTTAACAAACCGGAAGGTGGCTGTGTAGAAGACTTATTCTGGGCGCAAACGGGGCAGGCGAGAACATATTCTCGAACATCCTTCGTCCATGAAGGCCACCAGAATCGCCGGGAGACCTGGGACTGGGTTCAAAAAATGCCCGGATGGGCGGAAAACTTCGTGTCATGGCTCCAACGTAGAACCTCAGGACGAACAGACTGGGGAACGTACTTAAGCCCAGGTGGCCCTGTACCTGGGTCCGGGTCTAAGAGTTGGGCCTGTCTGATTCTGTCCTCCAGATCCCAATGCAGTGCTCCAACCGTACAGGTGGGAGGAAGAATCGGTTCCGGCTCCCTCTCTTGTTCAGAAGATGTAAACAGACGGGACAGTGCGTCAGGCTTGACATTTCTGGAGCCGGGTCTGTAGGTGATGGTGAGGTTGAATCGAGAGAAAAACAAAGACCAACGGGCCTGTCTAGAGTTGAGTCGACGGGCTGACTGCAGATAGGAGAGGTTCTTGTGATCTGTCCATATTATGATGGGCTGCTCGGATCCCTCTAACCAGTGCCGCCACTCCTCCAACGCTAGTTTAATAGCTAGTAGCTCACGATCACCTACATCATAGTTCTGCTCTGCTGGTGATAAACGACGAGAGAAGAACGCACAAGGGTGCAACTTACAGTCTACCTCCGACTGTTGGGACAAAACCGCTCCCACCCCGGTATTAGAGGCATCGATCTCTAAGATAAACTGTTTGGCTGGGTCGGGGTGAACTAGTATGGGAGCCTGGGAAAAACGGGCCTTAAGTTTACTGAAAGCCTCCTCGGCCTCTGGACTCCAGACATAAGGTATCTTGGGGGAAGTGAGAGCATGTAAAGGAGATGCTACCTGACTATAGTTCCTGATAAAGCGCCGATAGAAGTTAGCGAAACCAAGAAAGCGTTGGAGCTGTTTGCGCGACTCAGGAACAGGCCATTCCACCACTGCCCTTATCTTTTCTGGATCAGACTTCACCTGTCCACCCTCTAAAATCAGGCCAAGAAAGGAAACAGAAGACTGGTGAAAATCACACTTCTCGGCCTTAACAAATAAGCGATTCTCTAATAATCGCTGGAGAACAAGACGGACGTGTTGTTTATGTTGTTCTAGGTCACGAGAGTAAATCAGGATATCGTCAAGATAAACGAAAACAAAAACATTCAGAAAATCCCGAAGGACATCGTTCACTAATGCTTGAAAAAACTGCTGGGGCATTGCACAAACCAAAAGGCATGACTAAGTATTCAAAGTGACCTAGCGGGGTCTTAAAGGCCGTCTTCCACTCATCCCCCTGTCTCACCCGAACCAAATGATAAGCGTTGCGCAGATCAAGTTTAGTGAAGATCTTAGCATTCTGGACCGGTTCGAGGGCTGAGGATAATAGAGGGAGCGGGTACTTGTTCTTAACGGTTATTTGGTTAAGCCCTCGATAATCGATACAGGGTCGAAGGGTTCCATCCTTCTTACCAACAAAAAAAAAACCCCGCACCCAATGGGGAGGATGAAGGACGGATTAACCCCGTAGCTAGAGACTCCCCTATATACTTCTCGAGCGCTTGACGTTCTGACCTGGAGATGTTGTAGAGCCGACTCACCGGTAGTGGAGCCCCAGGCAAAAGGTCAATAGCGCAATCGTAAGGGCGATGTGGGGGAAGTGAACAAGCCTGAGTCTTACTGAATACTCTTTGAAGATCGTGGTATTCCTCCGGAACTAGCGATAGGTCGAGAACGTCCCCAGACTCTGTCTCAGGGGAAGGGGTATCAGATACAGGACGAGCGGACTGTAAGCAACGAGAATGACAAGCTGGAGACCAAGATTCTAATCGGGACTCGGCCCAGTTAAACTGCGGGCTGTGGACACTTAACCAGGCTAAACCCAAAACAACGGGTGAACGCTTTACCGGGAACACAAAAAACGAAAGTTGTTCCCGGTGGTTACCCGAAACTATCACTACTAGAGGTCGAGTGCGATGGGTGATTAAGGTTAAACTCTGCCCATCCAAGGACGACACCCGGAGAGGCTCGGGTAAAGGTTCGACCGGCACCCGAAGCTGATCCACTACGGTTTGATCAATTAGGTTGAAGTCCGAACCGGAATCAACTAGAGCCGAGACATCGAAAGTATCTTGATCGAACATTAACGTCACGGGTAAATGTAAGCGAGAAAGAGATGGCGCCTTAGTAACTACTCGGGGGCTTGAACTATTAACGTCCACCGTTTTCCCCGTTACGAACGGTGGACTGGATCTTTTGGCCGAACCGGACAATCCTTAAGGAAATGACCTTCCCCTCCACAGTATAGACATAAGTTGCCCGCGAAACGCTGTTGACGCTCCTTATTGGTTAAACCAACCTGGCCCAACTGCATGGGTTCAGGAGGTGATGGAGCGGACCGCGGTTCCCTATGGGTGAGCGTGGAAGGGGTGGATGATCGCATGACTTGGTTTTGTCTAACTCGGCTCCGACTACGTAGCCGGGTATCCAACCGGATGGCTAGCGCCACAAAATCCTCAAAATCCCCGGGTTCATCCACCCGGGCTAATTCATCCTTAAGGGACTCATCAAGAGCCTGAAAAAATACTGCCTTTAACGGTCTGGGTTGCCAATCCGCCGCTGCGGCAACCGTACGAAACTCCACTGAGAAGTCAGATACGCGTCGACCGCGCTGTTTTAACGTAAGGAGATGACGAGACTGATGAGCCGAATCTAACTCGGGCGAAAAAATAGTCTTAAACTCGGTAACGAATTCCTGAAAAGTAACCCCGAATGACTGACAATCAGGGAATCGAGCCTCAGCCCAACTAAGTGCTTTACCTGTTAGGAGTCGTAGTACATAAGATATCTTAACCTCATCTGAGGCGAAAGTCTGAGGGGATCGGTTAAACACCAGTTTACACTGGAAAAGGAAACCTCCGCAACTCCCATGGTCACCAGAGAACTTCTCCGGACTAGGTGACGCGCTCTCAAGTGGCGGAGCCCAAAGCTGATTCTCAGCGCTCGGAGCGACGGGAGGCGGGGGTGCTAGTGTTTTGAGTGACAGGCGACGTCATCGCGGAAGTAACTGTGTCCATGAGCTGGCTAAACTGAGCGGCTAATCTATGAAGCTGCTCCTGTGTTGAATTTACGGCTAAACCTAGCGACTGCATCTGTTCTTGCTGTGCGGCTAACTGCCGCCCGAACGTATCCGCTGGACTTTGGTGGCCAGAGCCTTCTTCTGTCATGGTTTTCAGGTGACGAGTCCACATGCAGATACGATCGGGAGGCAAAACACAGTTTTAAGATGTTTATTATAAGAAACAGGCAGATCTAAGGACGGGACTACGGGTGAGTCGGCTGGATCAGAACGTCAAGGCTGGCGAGTCTGTAAGAGAGAGGAAGTCAGAAACTCTGAAAGTTGAACCAGGGGAATGCTAGAAGTGCGCTGCTTACCATTTAGCCGGGCGGACCTAACCGGGAAGAAGTAGCGTCGGGAATTCTCTATGATTCTACTCAGCTGGAGGTAGGCGGCTGGTGGCTGAGGACGGCTGATGTAACTGGCGAGGGATCCTGAGCGAACCTCGTCGGCAACAGTTGACAGATGGATTGACCAGAGTGAATGCAGAACCAGCAGGAACCGGGAGAGGGGAACTCAGGCCTCGCTGGGTAACATCCAGGAAGTAAGAGGGGAGCGCCAGAGCAAAATCTGAGCAGGCGGTTCTGCTGGTCTGTTTCTTCGGAACGAGACGTCAAGACGGGTGAGTGCATCCAAGCACAAAAATCTGAGGCAAACAGAGATCCAAAAATTAGTCAAAAACGAAGAGCAAAAAACTCACAAGCTGGTGTCCGAGCGTAGGGACAGAGGCCACGTCGTACCACGACTGGTTAAGGCTCTGGCGTCTTCCATCTGTCAGCGCTCTGCTTAAGAAGCCAGAGGAAGCCGCCTGCAACGAGCTGCAGGTGTGGGCCACGCCTCCTCAGCCAACCAGACACACCTGTGGAATAGAGTTAGAGTAGAGCAGCACAGAGAATCCTGACATATATATATATATATATATATATATATATATATATATATATATATATATATATGAGAGGAAAAAAGGTCCTGATTAATATTTTATTCTTCTTTGAATTTAAAGATGTTCACATGAACGGAGAAGGTACTTCCTCCTTCCCCTTGGCCTGTATCCTATTCATAATGATTCAATTCAATTCAATTCAATTTTATTTATATAGCGCCAAATCATGAAACGTGTCATCTCAAGCCACTTTACAAAATCAAGTTCAATCATATTATACAGATTGGGTCAGATTATACAGATTGGTCAAAAATGTCCTATATAAGGAAACCAGTTGATTGCATCAAAGTCCCGACAAGCAGTATTCACTCCTGGGGAACCGTAGAGCCACAGGGAGAGTCGTCTGCATTGTACATGGCTTTGCTGCAATCCCTCATACTGAGCAAGCATGAAGCGACAGTGGGAAGAAAAACTCCCCATTAACGGGAAGGAAAACCTCCGGCAGAACCGGGCTCAGTATGAACGGTCATCTGCCTCGACCGACTGGGGTTACAGAAGACAGAGCAGAGACACAACAAGAGAGACAAAAAAGCACAGAAGCACACATTGATCTAGTAATCTGTTCTACATCAAACCTGTATATTTGCAACTATAGTGAGCCACACTGCATGTTTGCACTATAGTATAATTTGACCACTTTGCACTGAAACAGTCTTGCTGGATATTCACCAAAGGAAACGGGAGGGGGGGGGGGTTGTTAGTAATAGTACAGGCAAGAAATAAAAACTACTTTCAACCCTGACTTCTATTAAATGTAACCTGCTGTCTGAAGGGTTCAAGATAGCAAAGGGACCCACATGCGCAGATAACAGAGGGACATCACACAGCAGCACACTGTTTATGGAGGTAATAGTGAATGTAGTAGTTTCTCAAAAAAAAAAAAATATCGTTCAGCGTCTCCCATTGTTTTCATTAGAAAGCTATTGAGGAATGCGAGCCGACAATATTATGACCACATAACAGACAAAGTAAGGTAGGAAAAAAGCAGCACAGCTATTAACAATGACTGTTATCTTTTATGGAGTGCTAATTGCTGTTGCTGTGTGGGGATGTGCAGTGAGAGACAGAAGAATGGCATACAGACTGATAAAATACGTAGACAGCAGATGCTTTAAAAAAAATTCAATACGTATCCAAATTAGTACCACATATGGAAGGTTCACACGCCGTATTTTTTTCTATTTAATTTCATTCTTTTGGGGGGGTGAAAAGATCACACTGCAAAAACGGAACTAGAAATAAGTAAAATTTTCTTAAAATAAGTGTATTTGTCGTTGATTTAAGCAGGTAAATAAGATGATTTGCCAATGGAATAAGTTTTTTCCACTTAAAATAGGAACAATTCATCTCCATCGTCTTATTTCAAGTGCAGGATGTCTAATTATCTTATTTTAGGGCTCAAAATACTCATTCCATTGGCGGATAATCTTATTTACCTGCCCAAATCAAGGATAAATACACTAACTTTAAGAACATTTTACTTATTTTTAGTTCCGTTTTTGCAGTGCAGAATGAAAAAGATCAGGTTTGGGTTGTATTCCACTGCAATGTGAACACAGCATAGCCTCTCAATAGCGACAGGTAAGCACGGCACATTTGTTGTTTGTATTATGTGTGTTTTTCAGATGTTGGTTGACTGGCGCCACAGATCACCTGCTGCTAAGTTCTCACCTTCAGACTCCCACTAGGTGCATAACTCCAGGATGTCCAGAGAGGCCGACACTTTTCTGTGCAATAAAATGTGATTCTGAATACATTTGTGTTCCTTCTAATTTGTCTACTGGTTTTGATTAAATCTTCCATGGCTTTACGTGTCTTAAAGTGATTTGCTGATTATTTGGGTACTTAATAGAGCTTAAATTCATGATGGGTTTCTCTGTTAGGGACAATCTGTCTGTATGATTTTATTGAAATTGACTTTGAGCACCTGAATGGGTGCTTCACACAGAGCAAGGAAAGACAACTTATTCCTTGTTGAATATTGACTCAGAGTTCAATATTTTTGCTGTAAAGTGCAGAAATAACTTCAATAACATGTAATTTGTTTACAACACATCTTTAAAAGGTTTGTGAGCGAATGCTAGCTGGTGTTAGCCAGTGGGCGGGGCTGACAGTGATCCTGTCTCTTGCAGTGTCCCCTAGGCTGGACCAAAGAGTGCCGTCAGGAATTTTAGACCCCATACACACTAATAGTATATACCTTGTGTCAAAAGTTAATTTATGACCCTTATGAACTCTATATGACCTTATGATTTATGACACCTGTCACCCCCCTCCTTCCAAAAAATATGATTTATGATTTCCGGACCCCCCCTTCCTTCCTTCCTTCCTTCCTTCCTTCCTTCCTTCCTGACCCCCTCCCCTTTTTATGAGACCTCTCACCCCTATGTGAACCCCTCCAGACCCCCCCTTCCTGACCCCCACCCTGCACACACACACACACACACACACACTTCCGGCAGAAGCCTCACCCCGGAAGTCCCCTTCAACCCCGCCCACGACCGCTTCTCTCATGATATAAACCCCTTTTCTCCAGCGTCTATAGTGAGTGAATACTTTTCAACATGGCGTCCGGAAGAAGCACCTATGAACCCGTTATCGCTGAGACACCCGTCACGATTTGCCATGATCAGAGCGATTTTTGGCGAGCTCAGCATACTCCTCACAAGGCTAAGCTGTTTTTATGCAGAACTCAGATGCCTCCGAGCCATCGTCTGCAAGAACAATGGTCTTTAGAGCCCTATGGAGCCCGTGGTAAATGGGGGTACGTCTTCAAATATGAATCTGGGGAAATGTACCTCTATCAACTGGATGATGAAGGTGATGAGCTGCAAACTATCCACTCCTTGGGGATGCTGACATCAAACGATTGGGCTGTTCTGAAACTCATTATGCTTCGGAGACTAGGCCCTGAAGAAGCGAATGCAGCAGCAGGCCCTTCAGTGAGACGAAAAACCAGCTTCATTCGACTAAATCCCCAAGAACCTATTCCTGCAGGGTCCTCTGTGAGAGAAGAAGCCGAGGATGGAATCAAGGATTCGCCCCCTGCTAAACGGGGCAAACAGTCACATCAGCAAGCCGAGGATGGAATCAACGCCTCACCCGCAGCTAAACGGGGCAAGCGGGCGCGTCAACAAGTTGAGGAAGGAATCAATGATTCACCCTCCGCTAAGCGCTGCAAACGAGTGCTGACCGACCTGAATGAAATTGACAATGATTCAGGAAATAGGATCTTCTCAGCTACTTGGCAGTCGAAGACGGGGGTTAGCGGTCGATGGTTTTTCCGTCCAAGTCTCAAAAAGGCTCAAGATAAAACACAGACGGTTATGTTCATGCTGGATTATTATAATTCAGAATGTGGAGTCTTCAGGACATTGCTAACCATCCCCTTTGATGCCTGGCGTGACAAGATGATCGGAATAGCAGACCGGATTTCAACGCTGTTTCGCGACTGCCGCAACTGGAAAGACATTTTGGGGGTCAAGAAAGCGCTTGCTTTTTAGACCCGCCCCTCACAACTGCTAATACCACCCCTTCAACGTTAACCACACCCTTCTCAGTATATAAATACAACCAGCCAGACCGATCGGGACTCTGTGCAACTTCGCTGACAGGACTTCTTACCAGAGAAAGCATCCTCACATCGCTAAAGAGAAACACCATGATCTGGACCGGATCTCGCCCTGAAGGCCTCAACCTACACCAAGAGATCTTTGTTTTAAGGAGTGACAATTCCGAGTTTACTCCCTCACCACCTCAGACGGCGACCGTGGGTGAAGATTCACAAGCGGTGGATCTTCCTGCCTCCCCACCGCTTTTCCAAGACTCAGAGCTCCCCTGCAGCCAAGGAGATCAGGGCTCCGCGGTGGAGCACATCCCTGAGAGCCAGATGGATCAGGCCTCAGCGCCACCTGAGGATGACTCAGAACTCCCCTGCAGCCAAGGATATCCGGGCTCCGCGGTGGAGCACATCCCTGAGAGCCAGACGGATCAGGCCTCAGCGCCCCCATCGCCACCTGAGGATGACTCAGAGTTCCCCTGCGGCCAAGGAGATCCAGCATCGCCATCAGAGAGCCAGATGGATGCGACCTCAGCACCCCCATTGCAACCTAAGGACACCCAGCCAGACGGTGAGAGCGGTGCCGATGAAAACGATGGGTGGATTCGCTTCGGTTTCATCAGAGCGGTGAAAACTATGGTGTACCATCTTTTGTACCAAGCCATCAACAAGTTCATGCATGAAAAATGTTATGGGTGTGCTCACGATCGTCCTAGTCAAAAAGAGCATGAATGCTTAGACGATACTGAGGATGGATTCTTTGAAAGCAACTACCATCGTATAATGCCGCTGCTTTGTAATGAGCGTTTCATTGGAGCCATTCAACACTTTCTAGCCGCACGCAACATTCATCAAGACAACAATTCAGTTAATGCTGTCGCACAGGCATATCTGTACGAATTGACGCTGGTCAAGCAGGTGTATGACCCCCTCAATGTTGCATTTGCTCACGCAGTTGAAGAAAGCTCCGAATATAGAGATCAGCTTCTAGCCGCCTTTGATTACTGGCGAGGGTCTTGAAACCAATGCATACATGTTTTCTCTTGTCTTTCTTTTTATATATTAAACTAGTTAGTTACATCGTATTAAAAAGAGTGTCTGTTTTATTTTCTACATCTTTTCTTTCTTTCTTATATGAAATGAAATGATTGTTTTACAATTAGTTTGTGGTATTATAAATGAGTGTAATTTCTTTCCTGATGAAATGATTGTTTTACAATTAGTTTGTGGTATTATAAATGAGTGTAATTTCTTTCCTGATTATGTTAATAAAATATATAAAAACTTGAATACAGATGTCTTCTCCTTCATTTAGCATCACTACGTGTGTGGGAAGGTATGGCTGAAGCAAAGTTAATGAAGCGTGTATATTACACACCTGCTCACCCAGGTTCTTTTGGTGGAGTAGATAGATTACAGAGGGCTATGCAGAGTGAAACCGGGAAAAAGGTTCCGATTGAAATGGTCCGAGACTTTTTATCAGAACAAGATGCATATTCTTTACATAAACCAGCAAGAATAAGATTTCCTAGAAATAGAGTGTTTGTCACCAGGCCTCTGAGACAGTTTCAAACAGATCTTTGTGATATGCAGAGTTTATCCAAAGAAAACGACGGCTACAATTATTTATTAACCGTTATCGACGTATTCTCCAAAAGAGCCTACGTCAGAGTTTTAAAAAGGAAAACAGCGTCCGATGTCGTAACAGCTTTCGAGTCTGTTTTAAAGGAGAGTGGGGTTCCAAAGAGACTTCAAACTGACGATGGTAAAGAATTTTTCAACAAATCATTCAAAGCGTTAATGGATAAAAACGGAATTGAACATTTTTCCACAGCTAGTGAAATAAAAGCCTCGGTGGTTGAGAGGTTTAATCGTACGTTAAAATCAAGAATGTGGAGATATTTCACAGCAAACAACACTCTCCGTTATGTAAACGTGCTTCAGGATCTGGTCAAAAGTTACAACCACAGCTATCATTCGAGTATTGAAATGGCCCCTGTGGAAGTCATCGCTACTAACGTTTTTCAGGTGTTTCAGAATTTGTACGGGACTAATTCCAAACGCTGCACAAAACTCAAGATGGCGTTTAAGCAGGGTGATCATGTCAGAATATCGAAAGTGCGTGGGGTGTTTGACAAAAAATATGAACAGAATTTCACGGATGAAATCTTTACAGTTACAGAAGTGATACAGCGATCTCCACCCATCTTCAAGCTGAAAGATTTAGACGGAGAGCCCGTCCGAGGTTCTTTTTATGCTGAGGAGCTTCAAAAGGTGAAAATGTCAAAAAACAAAATGTGGGTGAAATATTAGACAAACGCACAGTTCGGGGGGTCAGACAGGTCTTAGTACATTGGAAAAATTGGCCGGAGAAATTCAACAGCTGGGTGAGAGCCGATGACCTCCGTGATGTATAAAACAAGGCGCTGCTCTCCGGAGGGGTGACATTGCAACATGGATCGCTTAACTGAGGACCAGGGTTTTTATCTGACGCTGCCGTCCAACACTAGCCTCAATGTTTTTAAGGATAATAGCATATCGAGTTTCCGTGTGGATTTAGCCAAACCTATTAACTTACAAGGTCAGTGGCAAGTGGCTTTGACGGAGGTTTCATACCCACACACATGGCATAATGTCCCCTCAGAAAACGCCTATTTCGAATCGCGGAAAGCAGGCCAGGAAAAAGTCCAACGTGTACAGATAGGAAACGGATACTACACTGATTTGAATCAGCTTATCACAGAGATTGAAGCCCATCTGAGAAAGATAGATTCAGATATTTATTTCAAAGTTAACCGCACTGCTAACATGCTAACTTTTCAAGCAGGTGGCCAGAACCACCTATGTTTTTACGCTCCAATCGCCTTTATGTTAGGCACGGAACCTGGAGAATAGGTCAAATTCGACCACTGGCACGCCCCTCGACCTATAGACTTTAAGGCAGGGTTCTACCATCTGTATTTCTACAGCGACGTTGTTGCCTCCCAGATGGTGGGTGACATTCACGCACCGCTATTGCGAACCGTCCAGGTCCAAGGTGTTTTTGGGGATGTTATAACGGAAACTTTCCATAATCCTTACTATTTACCTGTTGCTAAGAAACACATTGAAAATATACAAGTTGAAATAAAAACGGATCAGAACACCCCTGTGAAATTTACATACGGAAAGTGCATCGTGAAGTTGCATTTCAGACCTGTGACCTCACACCGAGCATTCACGTGAAACAGATTGTGGATATAAAAAAACACGCACGACTGCGACCGGAATCATTCATAGCCGTGCAATCATTCGCACCAGCAACGTTGCAATGTACTAAAACGTGAGAAGGAAAAAATAAATTAAAAAATCAAGAAAACATGGTTTTCCTGAGAGAAGACCCACACCGTTTCGTCTCCTATTACCAAAGCCAGGTTGGGGGTGCTTTACCAGGTTTCTATGGCGCTCCCGTTATGTACGGGCGGGGGATTGGATCCATTTTTTCAAAACTATTTCGTTTTGTATCGCCCCTAGTTAAATCCGGCTTCGCAATAGCGAAACCCCATCTGAAAAGGGCGGCCACAAACATTGCTTCAGACGTCATAGGTAAAGCAATGACCAAAATAACAGGTGTGAATAACCAGGAGGGGTCAGGGGTGATGGTTTTGTCAAAAAGGGCTAGAAAGCGACCTCCGGGGCAGCGTGTTTGGCGCTCACATAAACTCGCACCGCGGAAGAAGAACAAGCCAGTTTGCAACAGCAAGCCTAGGAGAAGGAAGTCTGCTGCGAGCAAGGATATATTTAACTGATTTAGTGTTTTCATTAAAAATCAATCATGGCTCTTTTACATCAGAAATCATCAGAATGTACCCTGGCCGAACTTGATCTTTTCACGGTCCCTATGACTCAACTATCTGTGGAAGACGTCCGTCTAAAAATTACCAACGCAGACGGGAGCAATCTGGCTAATGATGCAGCCGTCGGACTCATAAATTACCCGTTGAATACAATGTTCAGTCAATGCGACGTTATGCTGGGAGATAGGTTAATTTCACAGAGTAGCGCGACTCATCCTTACAGGGCGATTATTGAAACCTTACTCAATTATTCGGACGACACTTTAAAGAGTCAATTTAGCGCAGGTCTCTTTTACAAAGATACAGCTGGAGCAATCGATTCTATTGTTACGTCAGACGGTCCTAACTTGGGTATGAACCGCAGAGCTTCATTCACCGCTAATTCAAGGGAATTACACCTGATGGGACCGCTTCACGCTGATATATTCTTTTGCGAAAGACTCCTATTGAACTCTGTCGACATGAGAGTTAAATTGACCAGAGCTAGTGATGCATTCTCTTTGATGGGGCCTCGTGATTCAACCTTCCGACTGAAAATTCTAGGGGCTTCTCTATTTGTGAAAAAAGTTTCAGTCTCCCCGGCTATCCGGTTGGGCCACGCTTCTGCATTAATGAGAGGAAACGCTCTATATCCACTTTCCCGCGTGAACGTGAAAACATATTCTATCCCAGAAAATTCCAGGATATGTACACAGGAGAATCTGTTTTTGGGTACCTTACCTCGATACGTAGTTTTAGCTCTGGTGGACCATGAAGCCTTCACAGGCCGGAGAAGCATGTCGCCTTTCAACTTTAAACATATGGATGTAGAATACTTAGCTCTCTGCAAAGACGGCAGACAGGTGCCAGCCAAAGCATTTCAACCTCAATTCAACGATGGTATTTCAGTGAGGGAATATTACAACATGTTCACCGCTACAGGTCGTCATTTAAAATAACTTCCTTTGAGCATCGCTCGAGAGGACTTTAACGAAGGTTACTCCCTGTTTGTTTTTAATCTCAGCCCGAGCGAGGACGCTGATGCTCTGTCCCCGGTGTGTAATGGGAATTTGAGACTGGAAATGAGGTTCAGAGTTCCTCTGCCTAACACGGCCACCCTGATTGTGTACGCATGTTACGATTCAATTTTGGAAATTGACTCAAAAAGGCAGGTCTTGGTGGATTTTTACTAAAAACATGAATAACCACCAAATCGAGAATTTGATGCATCATCTCCTGGGGGATTTATTTCACGGCGTCTGGGCATCTGATCAGCTCCCGCTGCTGAAGCGCACGTACAAAGGACCGGCCTATTTCATCGTAAACACTCATCCTTCACACATGCCTGGAGAACACTGGCTAGCTTTGACTTTGGAAGAGAATGATCAAACCACCTTTTTCGACTCTTATGGATTCAGTCCTGATTTTGAATTTTATCCACCAAGCATAGTAACATTTTTGAAAGATAGATCCTCGAAAATATTGTATCATAATCGTCAACTTCAAGACACTCTATCCGTCGTGTGCGGCCATCACTGTGTTTATTATCTGTGTCATAAAGCCTGTGGGCTTTCAGTGCATGACATACTGGCTACCTACCACGATGACGTTTATGAAAATGATGTCATGGTTTACGATTTTGTGAAAAAGTATCAGAATTGTAATAAAAACAAGGCCTCGTGTTCGTTTATTCACGGAACCTGCTCTTTACAAATGTTTAAAGATTGTTACAAGTTGTAACCTGTCTAAAATGAAAACACTGTACACATGAATAATTTGAAACATTTTTCTTTATTACAAATTTATTTCTCCAGTTTTTATTTCATACAGACTTTTAGGGTGAAAATTTCAACCATGCAGGGGTTTTGTTGACTCTCTTGCTTCGAGCACGGCCATTTTCAGGGGTGGGATGCTCAAAGTCTATTCCGGAGAATTTAGGGGACAACACAATTTTTCCTTTACGTTTCACGACGGGCTTATCTTTGTTCTTCTCCAATACACCCGCTTCTGCCATGCCTCTGTATTGGTCACGAGCTTGCGGATTACTGACTGACGACACGGGGATGTTTAACTCCTTCAGGGTGGCCATGAACGGGGTCCAACCTACAGGTTCCTGACTCTGTGTTTTCCTCCTAATTGGAAGGAGGAGGTTTTTCAACAAATCAACCAGATGTGAACCCCCCATCACACGGTCGCGGTAAACAAATTCCCCTTTCGAAGTCCAACTCGTACCAACTTGCGTTAACCTTTTCAGTATGTATTCAGCTTTTTTGCGATCTCTGTTAGGCAGAGCTCTTAAAACCTCGATAGCGGTTTCATCCAATTCAACAGGAGACGCTGTAGAAGCAGTAGAAGCAGTAGAAGCAGAGTCCGCCTCGTTATTTTCAGGCACAGGGTCATGTTGCATAGTTAAAGTCACTAGGGGTTCCTCAAGCTGATCTTGTTTCATTAGAGTCAGATATCTCTGCAGCAGAGCGTTGTACCTTTTAATTTTTTCATAAGAACTCAGTCCCGGTTCATTCAGTATCTCTCTCATTTTAGAATCCAAATCCTCTTCAGCGGTCTGTCTGATGGATGGGTCCGACGGGGTCAAACGTTTGAACTGATGCGGTGAAACCAGATACATCTTTTGCGCAGTCCTAAGAGACATTTTTTCTCATCTCCTGATGAGACCTCCCTCCGATTAAAGGAGCCACAACACTTAACAAGGGCAGAATGAATCCACCTGTTTGATTTTTCAGAACCGACTGCTTGCGTTTTAAGCCAGTTCTTTTATCAGCCAGCAATCTGATGATTTTTTTCTGCTTTTCCAATTTTTTATGCTGGGAATGAGATATTTTCATGTTACCTTTTAAGATGTTCAGAGCTATTTCACACAAGGCTTTGAGAAAGTCGGGCGAGCAGTGAGCAAGAATGTCTTTACGCTTCTTTGCTGTGGCTTGATATAGCGCTCTGAATAAGGGAATGTTCCTTCTTATGCGAGCTGACATGATAAAATTTATTTAATTTCGGTACATAGATAGCCGGCCACTGACCTGGGAGCATTCCTGTTCTCAGTCTGAAACGATCTGGGCAAGTGGGAGTCAGATCCACGATTAAATATCGTGAGGATCTCTGGTGGCGTCTTGAAAACTCTCCATGAAGAAAGTTTTCTCTGACGGGAATATTTGACGGGCTAATATATTCAGTTGCAGTTTATCTCTGGGATTCTTAAACAGCACTATATAATTAGCGTTTAAACTAATGGTTCGGCTATACTTCCCTTTATGAAAAATATTCTGGGTTAACATTATAACACTCATATTTTTATGATGTCTGTATTGAGTGAAAATTTTCACCACTTCCGGATGGTCTGAAGCCTGGAAAATCACATCGTCTAAAATAACCAAATGATTTTGATCAGGAGGAAACAGATTTTCATCATCAAAAGAATCAGGTAGTCCTTCGATGAATTTAATCTTTTTATTAATTTTTTGCAATTCAGAATACATACTTTGAAAACAGGTGTAAATCCAAACGATATTTACGGGAACAACATCCATAACATGGTTACAATTCTGCAAAACACTTTTAACAAAAAAAGATTTACCACAACCACTCGGCCCTGCTATTAGAAGTGAAAAGGGAGTTTTGAATCTAGGATCAATTCGACCTCCTGTGTTTCACGGGAGAGAGACGTTTTATTTAGATTTTTTATTTTTCTCAGTTAACCTTTAATAACCAAACGGAAGAGTTGTACCGTCAGAAAAAAGCCTTCGCTTGTCATACATGACTCTGAGCATTGTCTGAAATGTGGCATTTTGAAGCTGGAAGTTTCTTTTATGCCTTCTGATGGTGTGCTGTGGAGCTTGTAAAACATCCCCTGTAGAACCTTGCAAATAACCTTCAACCAGCTCTTTTACACAGTCAAAATTCACTCTCTCACAGCATTCACGAGTCAGAGTGATACCTTTAAACTTCATCACAACCCGTTTCTGGCTTCTGGTCCGGTAGGCGTAGCTTTTGGGACCTGCGGAAAACATATTCGTCTATCGAGTCACCTGAAAGTTCATCAGTCAAGTCACCTAATAAATGTCCGAGCTCGAGGGAGGTCTGACCCGGTTTAACCACGTAGATCAGACTGTCCGTGCCAATGTACAGAACTCGCTCTTTAAGTCTTTCGAGACAGGTGTACAACTTCAGACGCGCGTGGGCAGTTGTAAAGGCAGCGATGAAGATATTATTCACCTTGTTGGGTGGAGAGACGCATCGTTTGTTGTATTTCCACTGAACCATACATATTTCATCGTTCAGGAAGTGAAAGTAGCTTACTGTGTATTTACCTGAAAAAAGGAAGTTAAAAAACTCTTCGGGCTCGCTCACAATGCTTGTCTGAGCCAAATCATTTCTCTGTGCAAATTTGCCCCAGAAACTGTTCAGACACAATTTTGCCACCTGCCTTTTAGCCGGATTCACCTCAATCTTCCGTACATCTAGCTGGATGCTTTGCTCACGTTTGTAGTCTGCCAGATATTTCATACGACTTTCCTCATCCGTAGCTTCAGCCGGGAAACCTGAAGCCTCCTGTTTACCCTTGAAAAATGTGTGGATATACGGTTTAAAGATTGAACTGCTCTGTTTTTCAAAATGCCAAACCTCAGTGATATTAGCAAGCCGATATCCCTGCTCAAGAGCCTTGTTGAATTCCACACTTACCCATACACCTGTTAACGCTCTCTCTTCGTCAGAGTGAGTGCAAGGATCCGACTGGTAGTTCATCTCGGCGCAAGCCCGGCACAGTGTGAACACCAGTTTACCGGTAGATGTCTTGTATGGTAGAACGGGGAAAAACAGACCCCGAGGTGGGTACACGGTCGCCCTGATGAAGCCGAAATAGTTATGAGGATCATCAAAATCTTTGCAAATGATTTTGGGATGGCCTAACGGATAGCTGCAGTTGGCATTCACAAATGGATACAAAGATGTGAAATCTACATAACGTACAGATTAATTCTCTCCAGCCGTGTACCTGAGCCTAAGAGCACAAGTTCGACCCCCAAACAAACCATCCCGCGGGCAAAGAGGTACAGGGGCGTTGAAACAGTCCAGAAACCTTTTGAGACCAGAGTGTGACGCCTTCATCAAACTCCAAGTATGTTCCCACATCATCTCCACATGTACCCCATAAACCGATTCCAACACTCTGGCTCTCTCCATGGTAGCATAATGGAAAGTCTCAAAACAGACTCCTCTGAGCGGGCATTTCTGGTCAGCTGGAAAACAGGTGGGACAACCATGATAAAAACATCCATTGAACTCAAAAGCAGTTTTTACTCCTCGAATTTCTGCAAATCCATCCACATAATAAGGCCCCACTCTCATTTCACCTCGATTAAGAGAATGTTGAATGAAAATGCCCCGTTCAGCAGCTACCCACTCTAACCACTGAATGGACGCATCCGAAAAAGTCTTGAACTGCCAACGGTAATCCACCGGGGAAGGTATGGCTAAAGTGTTAGGGAGCAGGAAATTTGAAGTAAAAGCTTTAATACATGCGGATGCTATTGTTATGGACTTTAATGGATCCACATTTGTCTCTTTAAAGAACTCTTCTCTGAATTTCACACAAGCCCTGAAAAGAATCTCCACGTCATTTTTGCAATAATAAAGAGCCTCTTTCTGAAAGTCAAAGGGGTGCTTACAAGCCTCATTGTACCAGCTGGAAAAACGTTCCTGCTCGGCGGGGTTCATGTGTTCCACAGCGTAGAAACTAGGTGGAGGAAGCGGACCTACGTAGTTTAAAGTCTTCTCAGAGGAGAACAAGTGGGGAAAAAAACCTTTAGAATGGTCCGAGAAGCCTAATGCTTTTGGCATCTGGCTGAGTTTCATAGTAAGGAATGAGAGACTGTCTATGAATTTAAGACTGTAGTCCCGCTCGGTAAAACAGAGAACTTTACTTCCCTGCGTTATTAAATGTGGTTTTATACCCAACTGAACCATCACACTCAGAATCAAGTAAGAGTCAAATCCTCTGCTGTTGTGAGCCAGAAAAGTATAACCTCTATAACAAGGTCTGCGAAAATGGAGCAGAAGCTCCTTGACACAGTTCAACCCATAGGAATACCAAGTTTCCCCCTTCAACGTTTTAGTGCAAGCAAGATATGGAATGTGTGAACCAGACTTATCTGTAAAAGTTTCGAGATCGTAGAAAACCAATTTGTCATTGAGTTCAGCATCAGTTCGACTTGGCTGAATATAACACTGATGACCGTTTAGCGTTACATCAGCACCGGCAAGCACTTTCTCATGACAGATCGGACATTTTATGGAACACTCGTGAGGTTTGCTCTCTTTGCCGGCTGACAAATCATATAGCCTTTTACAAACAGGACAGAATTTAGTGGTGTCACAGCTACTCACATGCTTGTTGAGTTTGGGCCTCAATCTGGGCACCTTGTGGCTATTAAAACATTGCAGATTACGACATATGCGCTTACAGTCAATGCATTGCACAGAACTGTACGGCTGCATCGTACAGTTCGGATCAAGGCAAACTGCACAGCGACCTTCGCAGTTATGTCTGTTGATGTTTTGGAAGCCGCTAAAGCAGTAGCTACAGATGTAATTAGAGCCTGTGAATGCTGTGAGACTTTTTATTCCATAGTAATGATTTTTGAACAGAAACAAAAAAATTGGATTTGAACGATCTGAAAAGTCAGTCTGGAAATTACGAAGCAGTGCATCCTTGCTGTCTTTATAGAAAACGACAATTTTCCTGTTGAGAATATTTTCAAATTTGTGCACATCACCGAAAGTTACTGGAGTCTGCTCGGTCAGACCTGCCATATGCTGCCAAATTGTCCCTTGGTGGACGGCTTCACTGTCTGTAAAAGCCGGATTAAAGAGATGTGCTAGACTTGTTGCAAAACAGAGTTGATTAGAAGAATTTTCAACTATATATAGATGCCGCCGTTTTTTATGGATCAGTTCACAGTCTAACGTTTTAACAACCTTACGTTTTGCACCCCCGCTTGGCGTTCTTACAACCTGAAGGACAATTTCTACGTTGTCGGTTAATTCCTCGTTAGATTGTGTTAAGTCGTCTAAAAATTCCTGAAATGCAGGCAAAATTGAATCGCCTTCGTCATCGACTTGTACGATGGTATGATAAGCAAACCCCTGCCCGCTTAATTCAAGTTGAATAATGTCGTTACGGGAGGTAAGAGGTATAACAGATTCTGCCAAGTCAGCCAGAACATCATAAACCTGTGTGTAAAATTCTACGGGATTAGGAATCTCACCAGGCTGCATAGCGGTGATGTTTAAAGAGCGTCTTATTTCTGTGACATTGTAGCGGTCGCGCTGGATGCTGGATGTAGAGGACTGCTGAGTGTGCTCAGAGCTTTTTACAGCTGACTGGCTCGTGCAGGGTTGATCCTGCAGGCCCTGCATGTCTGGCAGTTGATGCGTGCTGGAGGTGGGGTTTTGCAAAACTTTATTAGAAGAACCAGATGGAT
Organism: Fundulus heteroclitus; assembly: GCF_011125445.2. Taxonomy (NCBI): domain Eukaryota; kingdom Metazoa; phylum Chordata; class Actinopteri; order Cyprinodontiformes; family Fundulidae; genus Fundulus; species Fundulus heteroclitus. The sequence continues at coordinate 38,736 of NW_023397303.1, forward strand.
TATGATTTAAACTACCCCCATGCTGCTGCTGCTGCAGGTGGTGATGAGGAGACTGTTGGCCTGCAGGATTAGGGTTAAATGGCTGAGAGGTGGATGCGTTTAATTGATGGAGGGCTTCTTCTAGCAACGATAAACGTTCAAAATTCCAACCCTGGCCAGCGTGAACCTGTTGTCTATCCGGTGAACCATTACCTTCATGTAAATTAGCACCCTCAGACGTATCCCGAACCGGTATATTTTGAAGGTCGTTAACCATTTGCGTGATTTGATTTAAAACATCTGTAACTTGCATCTCAAAGTGTAATGAATCATTTTCCGGGGAGGAGGGTTGAGAGAATGAAACGTTTAATTGTTGCAGGGCTTGTTCTAACCGAGAGGGTGAAGCATTAGGTAGATTCAGAACCCCCGACGTATCACGAACAGGTTTATTTTGTAATTCGTTTACAGCTTTAAACATTTCATTTAATGCATTTCTCATTTGCTGGCTACCCATGTTTACAGAGGTCACAATTTTACTTGATTACACTGAGTGGAGTGTTGATGACTGGAACAGCAGTTCGAGCTGGATCTGGCAGGATCTCACAAGTTCTCCAGCCTGCATGCAGTAGAGCTCTGCTCCGTCTCCTGACGGCGGAATTTGCTCAATAACCGTTGCGGTTTCTGTGATACAAATAAAAAATAAAAAATAGAATATCATTAAGATTTTTAACGTAATCAGGTTGAATACAATTAATAGATCACAAACTAACTCTATGAAAGCTTTGAAATGAAATAATACCCTGAATAATTCTTTTCACAGCACGAGCTTTGATGATTATCCGACGGATGTCTTGTTGCAGGTTCAGGACAGATGAACGGAGGCTGATCAAGCAAGGATATCTCTGTTCACTTGCTGTACGACGCAATGCAGGCGGCCGGAACAGTTGATCCAGCTGGATCTGGCAGGATCTCACAAGTTCTCCAGCCTGCATGCAGTAGAGCTGTGCTCCGTCTCCTGACGGCGGAATTTGCTCAATAACCTTGAGGTTTCTGTGATACAAATAAAAAAAATAAAAATAAAAAAAGAATATCATTAAGATTTTTAACGTAATCAGGAATGAATACAATTAATAGATCACAAACTAACTCTATGAAAGCTTTGAAATGAAATAATACCCAGAATAATTACTTTCACAGCACAAGCTTTGGTGATTATCCGACGGATGTCTTGTTGCAGGTTCAGGACAGATGAACGGAGGCTGATCAAGCTAGGGGTGGCTCGAGCTACTGCAAACATGAGCATAAAGAATAAATTAATAAATAAATAAAATATAACTACAGAATAAAAATAACAATGACCCAATGAGGGCTTACAGCTGGCTGAGGAGCTTCTGCTGCTGGTGGTGGTGGTGGGGTCTGCTCTGGTATGCTTGCCCTGGAAACTGCTCGCTGAGGGGTGAGACCCTCTAATGGCTCACTGGCTGCGTCTGCATGGGCTGCTGTTACAAACAAACAAATAAATAAATAAAATATAACTACAGAATAAAAATAACAATGACCCAATGAGGGCTTAGCTTACAGCTGGACTGAGGAGCTTCTGCTGCTGGTGGTGGGGTCTGCTCTGGTATGCTTGCCCTGGAAACTGCTCGCTGAGGGGTGAGACCCTCTAATGGCTCACTGGCTGCGTCTGCATGGGCTGCTGTTACAAACAAACAAATAAATAAATAAAATATAACTACAGAATAAAAATAACAATGACCCAATGAGGGCTTAGCTTACAGCAGGACTGAGGAGCTTCTGCTGCTGGTGGTGGGGTCTGCTCTGGTATGCTTGCCCTGGAAACTGCTCGCTGAGGGGTGAGACCCTCTGCACGGGCTGCAGCTGAAGAAATTTTATTTATAAAGTTAAATATAAATACTGGATAAGATAGTAACAAACTGTTATTCATTTACCTTCAGGCCGAGGGGTTGAGGTGTGGGGAGGAACGTCTGCAACTAACAGAGATTCAGCCGGTGTATTCGGGTTACTGAAGGAATCATAAACTACAAAGAGATACTTTAAAAACATTCCATACACGGAAAAAAAAAAAAAAAAAAAAAAGTTCATTTACCGTCCGGCCGGTTAAATCCGGCTAGCTGAATTCCGGCTGTAAGCACTGCTTCAACGAGAATGTGTCGGTGGTTTGTTACTGTCGGGTAAATAAGCAAATACAGTAAACGAACCGAGATACTTTGGAAATGTACAATCAGGGTTAGATTCAGAGTTAAAATAGTTAACTTACGCGTCGCGTGTGAGTCCTGGACGGTTCGATCCGGTGAATTCACAACGTTTCAAACGGGAGACTCAGGCGGGCTGATTACTATGTATGCAGCTTCAAGTTCTCCGATCCTCTGACGCGCGGAGCCCGAGGCGTTGTGAAACCCTATTTCACGTCTCCTCTGGCGGCGCAGTCGATTTTGACGTTGCGTTCGCTGTCTGTCCGGTTGAGGCTGAATGCCCGCTAATTCTCCGTGGTACACATTAGGATTGACCCGGTTCGAAGAGCTGGGATATTCGTCTATATAATACAGGAAATAAAATGAAAAAATAAATAAATAAATAAATAAAATAGTTACATATATAGGGTCAGGGTTAAAATAAAATCAACATAAACTTGAAAGATATCTCACCATAGTCGGTCTGAGTAAATTGTATTCCTTCCAACTCTCGAGGCGTAGGCCCTGAAAAATAGTATTTTTAAATATATTGTACTAATGCAGATGGAACAGATATTGCTCTATGTTAACGTTGGAATGCTTGGTAAACTCCAGCGCTCCTGAACGTCTCACTGGTAAAAACCCCTGCGTCATTTCGCTAGCGTCACAGGGAACCCGGAACACTCTAAGAGAACTGAACTAGCAAGCTGCATTCTAAGAGCTAAAAAAGTAGCTATTGGTTGTAGATATAAAAATATTTAAACGTTTACTCACGGGCGAAAATGCGGGTATACTCCTGGGATTCCAGTCACTCCATCGCTATGTATCTCCGCTGTCGCTGCGTATGTTTTGAAGGTCCGTAAGACATGTTGTATCAATCGCTATGCCTCGGCGTTGAGACCAGATTTGAGACTGATAGTTTTTAAAACGTTCTTTAAAGGTAACCCGCCCGCCTCCTAAGGGGGTGTCGCGTCCAGAACTTGTAGATCAACGGCACCTGTATGCTTTGTTGAAGAGGTGAAACACAGCAGGGCCGGGTGGAAAGCCGTTTGATCCTACCATGGCGGATGTTTCGCCTTGCATCTAAAAAAGTCTGATCTTATTTTATTTCCTGGGCGCATAGTATGCTGACATGCAGATTGATACGCCAGCGCGGTGGGACGCAGTCTATTCTCCCACCTCGTACTATTGTAGGATCCGGTGGTATGCCTAAAAGGTGTCAGCAGAGTCGCGTCTCGGCGCCACGCTATTGTGTGACTCAATTTTATTGCTAGAACCGCTGTTTCTAGCAAACACCTGGCCCGGTTTTGCGGTGGGTGGAAACCGTTTGATTCTAAGAACACGGTTGAAGTGTTCCTGCAGGGTTTTACAGATCTGATTGAATAAACTTCAGACGCATGACGCCTCGAACAGGCGCAATGGGGCTTTAACAAACTGCCCCCTCAAGAGCAAAGATTCCTATCCTGCAAATGCAGACTATAAGTCTGAAGGTTTATACAACTAAAGTTACACATTTGATAATAAGTAACCCTACAATAAGCACATTTCCAGACCAACCCCATATGCATCTAAAGAATAATTAAATAAATAGGCAAATAAATACTTGAAGTAATGTATGTGTGTGTTGTGTGTGTGTTTGTGTGTGTGTGTGTGGTGTGTGTGTGTGTGTGTGTGTGTGGCCTGGCGGCAGGAATGTGTGTGTGTGTGTGTGTGTGTGTGTGTGTGCGTGTGTGGTGTGTGTGTGTGTGTGTGTGTGTGTGTGGTGTGTGTGTGTGCGCAGGGTGGGGTCAGGAAGGGGGGTCTGGAGGGGTTCACATAGGGTGAGAGGTCTCATAAAAAGGGGAGGGGGTCAGGAAGGAAGGAAGGAAGGAAGGGGTGGGGGGGGGTCGGAAATCATAATCATATTTTTTGGAAGGAGGGGGGGACAGGTGTCATAAATCATAAGGTCATATAGAGTTCATAAGGGTCATAAATTAACTTTTGACACAAGGTATATACTATTAGTGTGTCCCCATAACGAAAAAAAAAAAAAATTAAATCATCCCAAAGCTCATATATTTACATACATCTTTTTGGGACAACTGTCAGTCAGGGGCCCTAACTTTTCCGCCCTATATGGCAGCCCTGGCTGGACACAGCGTGTCAGGTTTTGCATAGTGCTTTGTCGGACCATAGTACAGGTGAAAGTTCTGGGGGCGCACAATAAAGAAGCTTATTTATCGACGGACCCCGATCATTGGGATGACTCTAGATAATACTAAGATATTTCTGCATGTGTGGTAAGTTAAGAGTGACCTGGTCCACTTGGAAGAATGTTGGGAACGTTCCGACCTTGACTCTGGGATATCCAACATGTTGGATATCCATGCCTTGATAGCCTAGCGCGTGGTGGTTCCCAGAGAACAAACAAGCACGCAGCTTGTTGACTCTGACATGTAGCTAAACAGAAAGCTAGGCGAAGGAACCTAGCTTTCCCCCGTTTTGGGAGACCAAAAGTACTTTTTTTAAGAGGCCGAATATCCTAAACATACTTCATAGAATCCATTACCTGTCATCTAGAACGCACTATGACGCCGGCGCGACGGTTGAGACACCGGATATCAGCATGGAATTTAAATTGCAACGCCCCGGTCTCACCATGCGAGACCTGGGGCGCTGTAATTAACGTGGTCGTTGCAACGTGATGTGATTCAGTGATACCACTATGGCTTCGAAGCGAGTGCGGAGGACACCTGACAAAGGAGACGATTTAAGGCCAAACAAGAAAACCAGACAAACCATCTCTTTGAAATTTGGTCCAATCAAACAGAAGGGAAAGTAGAAACCACTTTAATGCTTTATTTTCTAAATAACAGCAAATGTATATGATTTTTTTGTCGTAAACAGTGAACATATGTTGCCAGAAAAAGAAAAAAAATGACCGAAACCCGGCGGGCCGACAAACAGGCAAATTAAAAAATAAGTCCGTTCAACAAGGATCATTAGCTATATCTTAAACAAAATGTTTGTGGTGATTTTGTGAATTTAGCGTTAATCGATAAGGAAAAAAAAGCATACATTGTCGTCTCGATCACTGTGTAAAGAGCAGCCATATTGCGCGCTACTGGTCGACATCACATCCTGTGGACGTCTCTATGCGTTGCTGCACTCTACAAGCTACAACCGTTGTGCACAGCTCCAACAATTATTTTGGATTTCGGGAGGACTTCACCATTGAAATTCGCGAGAGCTATTGTTGAAGCAACAGCGACCACGTGCATGGCAGTTGGATGTTCCAATACATCGGGTAAAAGTGAAAAAAACAAAACAAAACATTAGTTTTCGCCGTTACGTTATCAGGTGGGGAATAATTCCGCCATTGTCTGTAGTGCGGCAGTTTTGAAGCACAAAACACGCGACTCCAAAGAAAAAGAACCAAACACAGAGTTCATTATTGCCAGTATGTAATAGTTTTATTATTAAAAGTACTTCAGCAGTTAGTTAGACTTTGATTTTGACGGGTTTTCCTTAAAAACTTTCCCCAATGTCGTGCTGTTGTGCTGTGCACTGCGGT
>NW_023397304.1:0-44392 GCF_011125445.2 Fundulus heteroclitus
GGATTCTCAGACTAAACTCTAATGATCTGCCTGTGTGTGTTCTGACTTTATTTATTTCATGTACCAGCTTCTTAATCTGAGTCTGACTCACAATGTACGCCGTAAAATACAAACATGAAAAAAGTTTGATTTGTGTCTGATGATGATGAGCGAGTCAGCAAGCTACACTTGTGGTGAGCAGCACAGAGTAACAATAACAGAGCGCTCCATAAAGATGTTATTAATCAGAGGAATAAAAGTACTGTTTACAGTTTACAGTTTCTTATGTTTCACAGCGGTTACATCCAGCAGGAAAACACGCCCATAGCAACACCACTCCTCAGCTCTCCGTAGCCCCATCTCCGTTTTACCAGTTTTCTGTCTGAATATGCTCTAAACTGCATCTGTAAATTGAATTGTGCCTGTCTGAATCACATAAAAAGTAAAACAGCTCTGTGCGTGAGCATAATCAAGAAATTGCATCTATCACCACTAATCCCCCCAGCATGAGCGGTAACTGCAGCGGTGGTGTGTGCGTGACATGCACGTCAGAGCTTTCACTGGTTCAATCACAGCCCCATGAGCGCTTTGTAGACGCTTGCGCAATCCATAGAGATGGTCACTCATTTTAGTCTTCTAAATAAAACTTTCGGCCCAAAATAATTCTTCCTCTGCTGATGTAAACAACGTAAAGTCAGGAGAGAGAAAGAGACATTTTCTGATTCTAGCTCGTTTTGTTCTCCCAGATCCGTTGCGATTCTCTCCTCTGTTGCCTCCAATTTCTCTCTCACTCTCTTCCTCTCCTTCTTAATGACTAACTTTGACCTTAAAGACAGTTTCAATGATTTCAGCCAATTGAGCATATTTGCCAGAATGATTCACTGCATGAAAAGTGAGATTTTCGTCCCAGTAAACTACCGCAGATCTCCCTCATTTTCGGCAGTTAACGACAATTTGCAACTCGCGCTTGTCGCCGTTTGTCAGTGCCACAAATTGTCGGAACCGGACAATGACGTATGTGGAGAGCGATCAGCTGTACTAATGGCCCTAATTAGCTATAGTGATGCGCGAACCCGCGCGGCTGGCCAGGTCTGGCTTGATAACCTACTCAGTATTGACTGGAAACCACTATTTCAAACAGTAAAATCGCTCGTGATTGGCAGCAAAACCACACGTGGCCAGGGCCAGGCTTGAATGTTCTTACTCGTGATTGGTTGGCATATATATATGATATATATATAATATATATATATATATATATATATATATATATGCATATATTTATTTATTTATTCATATTTGCTGTCTATTCATGTTATCCTACCTACTACTACTATTATTATGCTACCATCAAGGACATGAATGAATTATACAGGAAATGAACATTGCCAGAAAGGAATGTTTATGCAAAAGAAAGAGCTGTATTAAAACAAACACAACTATAATACAAACGCGAGGATCTGCCCACACATGCGTATCCAAAAATTACAACTCCGTGAACTGTCCGTTTGCCTCCTCGGGGTTGTAGGTAAATGGCGGCGTTCTTTCCGAGGCAGGTCCGTTGTGCAGGACGCCTGCTGTGCGTGGCTCTGTACTTTGGCGTCGCCTCTAACCGGGAATGCAGCTTCACACAGAGTTCAGAGAGATCCAGCCTACGAAATGACGGCGGCCGTACAATCCATCCAGAGACCCCGCCAACGACGCCATCTTCTTCGCCAGACATGCGGTCGACGGTGGCGGACTTCCACAGTTCCACTTCCTCATACGCCTGCACACTCGTGCCTCGATTCCAGCAGCTGTAAAAAAAAAAAAAACAATAAATCAGTACTGTGCGATGGGATGCACTGCGTATGGATACAACACATCTACAGGGTTTCCCGCAGCGCTATATTGGCGAGGCGGCCAACACGTGACGTTAACACGCGGTTTTTTTTGTTGTTTCTTCTTTCGCACGTGCGTGATGGCAAGGGAAAAAACACATGGATAACCCCCCGCTCCACGAGTCGGTCCGCGCAAAACGTGTGTCCCCCCCCCAACTCACCGCCTCGCCTAGGCAAACTCCTGCGGAAAACACTGAATCTATCAATGCACCTGAAAAATAGTCACCAAATAAAGTCTTACCCTCTTTCTTCTAGCTCGACTGCGAGCTGAATTCTTGGCAGCTTCAGCTCCTGCGTACCGTCTCATAATACGTCTTACAGGCGGCTGGAAAAACAATTAATGAGAGTGGTATGAATAAAAATCAAACGCAAGTCACAGTAACAAGGAAGGAGAAAACAGTAAAACAAGTCACTTACACACAATGTCGTCTTTATCAACATCGTGTAAATCGGACTTACACAGTTATTGCTCCAAGCAAATAGGTCACCGCCTCATTATGAGGCGTGCTAGTCTGTGAAAACAAAATGTACAGTTATGATCGGTATCTATTTCCTTTTACCGCAGAATGAAAGCATATTCTTTAAATCTTACCCTTTCTCCGGTTCATACGCGCCTGAGGACATGAACACACAGGAGCGGAGCGCTCAGCACGTTTTTTTTTACTTCTTCTTCTTCTTCTTCTTCTTCTTCTTCTTCTTCTCTTCTATCATGGCGGATCGCAAGCAACTTTAAGGTGCATACCGCCAACTACTGTTCATGAGTGTGTAGCAACACTGTTTTACATCTATTAAATTCTATTTGTTAATTTTGTTTTCTGAAGATAATAAATAAATAATGTTTTCCTTAATCTATAAATATCCTTTATATTTCCTTTATTTCCCAATAATCCTTTAAGACTCCATTCTTGGCCTATCCTTTTATTCCCAACAACTTTGTAAAATTGTTAAAGTTACATTTTCATCCATACTACTTTTAATTTTCATCCAGTATACTAAACCTAATTTCATTCTTCTGAATTCCAGTGGAGTTTCTCCAGTCTCTACTAAAAGAGCGTTGATAGGTGTTGTTTTTACTGCTCCTGTGCATATACGTAAAGCCCTACTTTGTAATCTATCTATTCTTTGTAATGTTGTTTTAGCTGCTGCTCCATAAATAAACTGCCATAATGTATTATTGATCTCATGAGAGCCCTATATATGTTTAATATGATTGTCTATCTGCATCCCAATTATTTCCATCCACAGCCTTCAGTAAATTTAAAACTTCTAACTAAATAACACATTTTACGAAGTGATCAGTCCACAAGTGAAAAACCAGGAGACTTGTTGATGAAACTTCTGGCCATGATGCTTTTGTCATGGCAATCAACCTTCAAGATTTCTGACAATGCCATCACATCACTTCTTCTGTGCATCAAACATTTCATGTAGATACTTGGAAATGTTGTCTGTGTGTGCTAATTCCCTCACTGCCTTGCAAGCAATATTCCAAAGACTTTATTCTCCTTGAGGAAATGGACTGGTGTCCTCCGTGACAACTTCTTGCAGTATGTGGTTTGTCCAAAATGTATGACAGTATACATGCTTACTGAAACCTACGAGCTCAGACGCGATGGCACAAAGGTTTGTAAGACTTGTGGTCACATACCATTCTACAATCACCCACAGCTAAAGTCTGCATTAAGGAAGAAATGTGGCTCTGTCTTGCTAAGAAAGGTGAAACCTCCCCCTGCAACACTGATTTGCGTTTGTATAGCTCACAGCATTTTCATTTACATGTTAAAGCCTCCCCAAGAATTAGGAGGAGGGGGGTCATGGGGGGGACAACTGCCACGTCAATTTCTGACAATTCATGGCAGTTTTCGGTGTTGCCTGCAAATTACCGTGACAACAGCCGTTAACCTGAACTTCCACGACAATCTACAGTGCCGCATAGTGACGGAAATCACACTTTTCATGCAGTGATTAAGCAGAGATCACAAGCCATGTGCGCATACAGCACAATGCGGATATTTCATCGTAAAATGAAGCGTAGAAGAAGATTTCTTTTAAATAAATACATTTCATGTGATTACTGTAACGCCCGGTTATGACACCCAAGCACCAGACCGAGGTTTTGCTGCTAACACTTTATTTTAGGACAGAACAGAATGGGACAGCTTTCACCCCGCCAGTCCCCTGAACCATCGCTCCTCACCCCGGAAGCCACACATTTTCTCCAGTATGACCCCAAAACAACCTAACTTAAAGAAACAGTAAGTGTGCAACAGCATTTAACAATACAAACCTAATACGGGTCATTATAATCCAATTTTTATTGATTAAATTTACAGTTTTTAAATTTAATCTTGACAAATGATATGTTTATTTACACGTCTTTATGGTGTGGGGGAAAAAACACTGTCACACCGCCATTACAGTTTTTAGCTCGTGCACCCTTGCACAACACTTTGGGAATCCCTGCTCTAGATGTGTAGAGTGCCATTTTCTCTCCGAATTACTCATATTGTGCTTTAAAGAACGTAGCCCTAAATTAAACCAGCTTCCTCTGTATAATCAGCTTCTTTTTCAAGGGTCTAATGCAAAATGCAACAAGGGAGTAACACCATCAACAAAGGCATCTATTTGTGAATTGGAAGAAACAACATTGCTGCCATCTGCAGGGCATTTATGTGATACTGAAGATATTAAAAGGGGGACAGACTCTTTAAAGTTTGATACAGCATTATCTGATAAAGATCTACTATAATGAAACCTTCTTTTAGGGTTGTAGAACTCTTTTAAACTGAACTCAAAGGTTATCAAAAAATGGTCAGATAGGACAGGGTTGTGAGGAAATACTGTTAATTCTTTACAATTAATGCCATATGTCAGCACATGGTCCAATGTATGAAGGCAAGAGTGCATCGGTTTATGCACATTCTGCGCAAAACCAATTGAATCTAGGATAGTTTTAAAGGCTACATTAAGGTTATCACATTCAGTGTCAACATGAATGTTAAATTCCCCCACTATAATAACCTTGTCAGTGTTTAACACCAAATTACATAAGAGGTCTGAGAACTGATCCAAAAATTGCAAGGAAGAGCCTGGTGGATTATACAAAACAACAAATAGAAGAGGTTTTATTGCTTAGCAGTTTGGATGAGGGAAACTGTGGGTTAAATATTCAAAGGAATTGTAGTTATTAATTGGCCTGGGACTAATTAATAAATCAGACTGGAAGATGGTTGATACTCCTCGACTGGCTAAGGGCCGGCTATCAGCTGTTTTTTCAACAGCACGGTGCCGCATCTCCAATTCTGACACCCTCGCTCCGAAAGCTACAAAATGTACATGTACCATTATCTCTAAAGGAGGCAGAGGAATACTTAAACATCTGACACAGAGAGCAGGAGATAGGGGGAGACTGAGACAGAGATGGAGAAGCTGAAGGAAGAGTAGGAGAAGAAGCCATTGCGAGGCCTGACTGACATTTTTGGATGGAGTTTTTTTATATACGTCAGCGGACATTTTCAGTTTCTATTTTAATGTTATGTACTCAAATGAATAATGATCTCAACAATTTGGACTAAAGAAAAAGCAGCCAATTTCACTGCAATTTTAAATCAAGTGCACTAAATGTACAACTTTTTTAAATTTATAAGTAATGCTTCTCTGCTAACAGTTTTCTGAGCCCATAGTTATTATTACAGTATACTGACTTAATCACATTTTGGTAATCTACGTTTGCACCCCATCAAATCTGTTTAACTCTAAATAAAGAACATTCAAATACATTAGCAAATTATGATTAGAAATTGCTACAGGAGAATGAAAATACGAGTAATTTTAGATAAAGTATAAAACATTCTTTCTAAACTAGGACAAAAATGTCTCTTTATCCTACATACTGGCCTATATGCCCTAAAGTGTTGCGGTTATCCTGCTGGAATAAATGTTTATTCATGTGCTATTATCTTTTATAAATCACCACTCATAAACCTAGACCACTATCACTCCAATTCATATACGGATCTCTCATGTTACCTTTTCCTCTTCTAAACGGCTGATGACTTCTTCTGGAACTCTGCGCTCACGAAGAAATTCGGACACAGTGGTCTCTCCGTGCGTTTCTGTGAAGATGTAACACAATAAGTGGATATCTAACAGTGGCAACAGGTTGACTGTCAATTTTGCACAGACGTGCACAACTTATTTGTTGTTTATCAGACCACCCCAACACATTGTCTATATAGAAGGATAAAACACAGTTGTCTTTGTATCAGAACATTGTCCAACCACATTTAAAAAGTTGGTGCCAAATCTTAACAGACCGTGCTCGGAGCACCATGTCATTAGCATTAGCTAAAAGGCCGGCTAACTGAGCTGTCTGCCAGAAAATTCAGATGTGACTTGTAACTCTGATGCATTAGTTACTACAGAAGCATAATGACACCTACTTGATGCAGCCATGTGGAAGGTTCTTCCTCACAAACGGTGATAAGTCCGAGGCGGATAATGTCAATTCTGTACCTGAGAGAAGTCAACCTCATCAAGGAAGAGACAGCGCATGTAGCGACCGCAGACTTTGGGAAACGTCTAGAAGCGCATCTCGTTAATTTGCCACTTCAATCTCAGAGGACTTCAGGCATCATTTGTCAGAAATATCTGCTTTTAAAATATCAGCAAATTTCGGAGTTTTTTCTAATAAATTGCAGAGTTTTGTTCTTGCAAATTTCTGAATCAACAATGTCGGAAAATATCCTAGTTTAAATGTTAAAAATATCTGCCTTTAATCATGAAAATATTTGATTTATTTCCCCACAAATGTGTGACCTATGAACGACCAAAATTTTCCGAGTTTTCCCTTGAAAATTTGTGCAATTAATCTCAAAACATCTGAGTTTTTAGGTAGAGATTTGTGACTATTCAAAATTTGACAATTTCCGATTTTTTTCTGGAAAATATGTGTAATTAATCTCCAAATTTCTGAGTTTTTAGGCGGAAATTTACTTTCTTTTTTTTTTTTTTTTGGTCTAAAATGGCCCTAATACGCCGTCGTACATAAGTGCTGCCTGGTTACCTGCTGGGGTATTGAAGGTGCACACTTAATATTTCAGTGGGGTATACTCTGTAGTGATGGGACATCTGAAGCCAGGCTTCAAGGTGTGTACCGAGTAAAAATGGGGTGTGTCAGACGAAGCCCTGCTTCGGAGGTTGTGTCATATTGAGGAAAATCACATGATCAACAACAAACAGGGCCTCGCTACTGAGCTATATTATTCACTGGAGTGCTGATTTTGCCAAAAAACTGAAGTCACTGGCCGCCATCTTGCTACTCCCTACTGTCACAGAATCCCATAGAATTTGGTTGCAACAACAAGCAGTTTTCTGGCTGTGTGAAAATGTTTCACAGGTAATTCTACAGTCAGTGGATGTACTAACACTATCAACTACTAGGAAATTAGGTGCTGAAATATTTTACATGTTATTCATATTAAATATATATATATATATGTATGTATACATAAGTATGTGTATATGTATATATGTATATATATGTATACATATATGTAAATATATGTTTTTGTATATTGTTATTTGTATATTGTTATTATATATATATAAATAAATATAATGCCCTAATATATATATATATATATATATATATATATATATATATATATATATATATATATATATATATATTAGGGCTGGGCAACGATTAAAATATTTAATCGCGATTAATCGCATAATTTGCCTGATTAATCATGATTAATCGCATTGTATTTAAAAACTTCAAGAATGAATTCAAAAGTAGTGTAAAGAGCACTTTTATTTTAATGTTCTGCTGCCATATGAACAAAAGTGTTGTAACATTTGTAGCACTTATCAGTAACACATATTTAGTGTAAAGCTCAACTTAAACATGTAAAACAAAAAAATAGTTATATAATAAATTAAAGCTTATTGCCACTGACAGGGAATTCTCTTTATGGGGAAAAAATCTACCAATAACAGGCAATTTCTGAGGTAACCGCAGGGAGCAACATTACCATTTTATGTTCAATACCAAAGTTTAACTTGGCAGTGGTTACAACTAACTTGTTTCTGTCATCGATGCTGGAAGAACTTTAAACGGAAATGCTTGCTAACTCGATATGCTTGCATGGTTATTTGACGGTAACACGCGTTTTTTTGTTGTTGCTTTCTCGCGTGTATATAGTGAATGGCAGTGAAAAACAGGCAAAAGCACATGGATACTTTGAAGCGAGAAGCGACTTCACCGACGGCATCGATGCAGACCCCGCTCCGCTCCGCACAAAACTTGTTCCGTTCGCCAACTCACCTCCTCGCCTAAGCAAATTCCTGCGGGAAACACCGCCTTCCACATGTCGGCTTTGTTTTTTTTCCGGCCAGCACCTTTCTTCCTCTTTGAATCCGAGGCTGGGCTGACAGCGAGGTTATTGGCGCATTATCGCCACCTACGGTTCTGATTCAAACCCCTACACCGCAGCAACAGACCTTCACAAAATAAAAGCATGTGAGCAACATGCGTTAACCCGCGTTAAAGTAAATATCGCCGTTAATAGTCTAATGAATTAACGCGAAATTAACTCGTTAACTTGCCCAGCCCTAACATATATATATTTAAATAAATAAAATGCAAAATATTTCAGCACATGACTTTCTCATTGCTTGATAGTTTTAGAACATAACATAAAAGTATATGGCATTTGACATTTTAAAAGTTTTAAGCCCCCCTGAACATCAGAAAATCCTCGTTATTCGATGCTGTAGAGCACATATTCCCTAGTTACTGGGGGAAAATAGGGAGTACCAATATGGCGGCCGGTGGCTTCAAACCGACTCGTTCTAACAGCGGGCGATTAGCACTCCTGTGTATAATATAGCTCAGTGGGCCTCGTATTACATCTGCCACGTTGTTGCTTCATTTTGCGTATCATTTTTCAAAATAAAAGCGCAATGAACCCTGTTGCTTTGTGGGTGAGGTCATCTGCCGACGAAGAAACCGTCGCAAATCTAAAACAGTGAAAAAAAGTACTGTAAGAAAGCTTTGCCTTTGACGGTCACGCGCACCACCAGGCGGGCGCCTTCTTAAACTTCTTCAGAAGTTGAACGATTCTAGTTAGGCGCCCGCCTATGCATTGAAAATGCATAGTGGAAGCCTTATATTATGCACCTAATAAGGGTTTCTTTAATATTATTAGGCGCCTGCCTTGCATGTCAGCATCGCACTGCCTCCCAATGCAAATGCATGGGCAGGGCCTATTACTATTCACCTGTTATGCCATAAGCTGGTTGAATATGCTTATTATTACTATTAATTATAATTTGGTATTATAATTTAAATAATAAATCATTCAACTCAAATTTCCGCTATAACAAATATAGTTCAAATGGTGGTGATGTTAGCTATAAGCTTGTAAGTATTTATACCACTAATGCATTAGTTAATTTGCTGTTATGAACTCATTTATGCTGGAATAAATGATCAGGTCGGACTGTTAACCGACCAGGTTTATCCAGCAGGCTGTGAGAACCCCAATGTAACTGCAATTAGAGTTTAAATCCTTATTCCTTATCACCATCCAATGATATTGTCTCTGTATTAATATCAGATGTTAACTCCAAAGGAGGTTAGCTCTGATTTCTGAATAACCATGTAACTGTGAATTGGACTGAACACAAAACAATGTCTATTCCGCAGTCGTTGGTTTTATTGAAACAAAAGCAATTCCCTGTTACAGTAATTCTCTGATTCAAACAACTTTGGAATTCTTACTCATTACTAAACTAAAACATGCAAAATATATGTGGAAATAAAGAACAAACAAAAATAAACAATGGATTAAAATGAGCGGTTAGCAGATCTTAACTTAACTCAAAGTTGTTTAACACCGCCCTCGAAACACCGGCATTTCACGTATCAGCATTGATAGACAGAACAGCTTCGGGAATCTCACTGGACGCTTTGATGTCTTACCAAAAGCTAGTTCAGCTAAGCTCCCTACAGTCCAGATCACGTCACCCTCCCAAGATGGCTGCTACGATGACGTATGAGGGGAGGTCCTAATGACGTAACCACGCTTACGCTGATGGGATAATGCCTCGCTTCGAGGGGCGCAGCTAACTGGGAGTTTAAAGCAAAGCCCGCGACTTGAGCTCGGACAAAAAAGATTAAATTGATAAGAAGACGCGAAAAGAGAGAGGGGGGAAAGCAGGGAAAAAGATGAAAAGAAATAAAGCGGTAACCCACGGCGGGGTTCTTGATGGATCACAAATCAACACAGCAAATCAATTGTAAAATGCATGCACATACAAAGAAAATGTTCAGCAAAATAATTCCAACTTCGTCGTGGAATAAAAGCATTAACCAACACCTACAAAGTTCTACCGCCTGTCCAGGCACTTCTAAACACCCTGTTGGTGAGACAGAAATAAAAGGGGAGACCCCGTTACTTTGAGGTGCCTCGGGGCTGGTCCGGAGCGCTCCGAGTAGCGGCTTTCTGGACACGCCTTGACGAGCGCAGATGTCCGCAGGCTGCAGCGGGACGGGGAAAAAGCTCCTTCGTTTCTTCCTCCGGGTTCAACAGTCGCTTTGTTGGCCAGACAAAGCGGGGTCCTCTTCGATCACTGGGAGATACGGCGTCTCTCAGTCTTTTGATCAGAGGGAATTTAAAAGTACTTATTTAAGTCGACCTCCTGTTATAAAAAGCAGGGAATAACCGTTGCGTCGAAAAATCTCGGTCCAGCGAGCAATCGAACACGTGGCATGGAATCACCCCAACGGAAAACAGCTGTGTCTTCTCGGGTTGGCTAAAAGCCAGGGAAGAAGAAAGATTGTCGTGTGTGATCGGCTTTTATAGCCATCACCATAGCAACCTTATCTTGATCGGCGGCCATTTTGCCGTGTTGCGTGATGGGAGTTGGTGGCCATTTTGACCACATTGCATCATGGGTAACGCAGTCCGTTACGTCCCGAATTGATGCCCGCTTTCTGTCACGTCTGAACTGGCACAACACACCTCTAAATGGACTCTATATTATTATTAGGCGCCTGCCATAGCGTTTGCAATGAGGAGGCAGTGCTGTGCGATTTTCTCCCATTTTAGGCACTTCTCAGTACAGGATTTCAACCAAACTAACAGAGTAACATCACCCGCTGATACTGAACACAACCATGCTAGCGGCTAACTGTTAGCATGTTGCTAACCGGAAATAGCTTTAGGAAGTTCCTACCAACTGCTGCTTAGCCAGAGTTCTTCTGCCTTTACAGACAGAGAGGGCTGCAGCTGTCAGTGAGTCTCCATGACAACGCTGCTAGCAAGAGGCTCCTAGGAGGTCCGTTGACTTAACATGGCACCTTTCAACAGCCGCTGCGAGGGCTGTGAGGACCGTAGGAACCTGAAATTCGCAGTGTTATTCCTGTTGCTATTTCTGACGGTACGGTATGCCCCAAGTGGCAGGCGCCTTGCTAAATTTCTTCAGAAATTTTTCTAGTTAGGCGCCTGCCATAGCATTTGCAATGCAAATCTATGGATGCACCTATTACTATTCACCTCTAAACGGACTATATCTTATTCTTTATTAGGCGCCTGCCTTGCATGTGCAATGAGGAGGCAGTGCTGTGCGAAGCAATGCAAATGCATGGGCAGGGCCTATTACTATTCACCTCTAAACGGACTCTTTATTCTTATTAGGCGCCTGCCATAGCATTTGCAATGAGGAGGCAGTGCTGTGCAAATGCATGGAGGCACCTATTACTATTCACCTCTAAACGTGTCTCTATCTTATTAATATTGTTAATTGTTTGACGCTTAATGCGGCCCGAACCATAGCGTGCACCCCCACAATATAGGTATCAAAACGTGCGGTTCGGTCGGGAATAGTGTGCTACTACTTTTATTTAGGTTTCGAGTTACCATGGCAACAAAATTAGCGAAAAACCACCCCCCAAAAAACCCACAATAATCAATGGAGTCGGGTAGAAAGAAAGCCTCAAAAAAGCCTCCAAATGACCATTTTCAACGCTGTACTGTGTCGTCATCCTTTCACCTACGAACACCGTAGGTGTTCGTAGTTCACAGATTGTAGATATATCTGTGAACTACTCAGAAGTGAAAACGGGATGTGGATATCTTTTATCGTCTCTTCACAGTTACTCCTCAGAACTCATGTCCAAAAATCAGCGAAATCATCTTTTATAATGAAAGTCAATGACGGAATTCTCCAACTGCTAGAGTGGCCCACTCTAGCTTTTTTAAAGTTTTCAAAACTCCGAACAACTTGACCTTACTCGCTCAATTTTCACTCTATGTAGACAAATTATACATCAAAACGTAGGTATTTTTGTCAGGATTCGGAAAATGTAACCCTCATTGGTGTGGCATTTATAGATTTTTCGCAAATCACCTCAGACCGACACAAACCTGAAACCTCCCCCATTCATTTCCTATGGAGCGGTTTTGAAAAATGACGTCTGAAAATCCAAAACTTCACATGTTTTCGCATCGTGGCTACTCCTAAACCGTTTTATGTACAGGCATGAGACTTTCACACATGAATGTCCCAACCCTTCTGGCACTCACAAAGCAGGAATTTTGTGGATAACTGTTACGGTTTTTCCGCAGGAACAATTTGTTCGGGAGTAGCGAATGTGCAAAATCCTAAAAACGCTTTGGAGCTGCATTTTCCCACATCATCCACTTTTTTACATCGTCGCTGTGCCTACACCGATTTTTTGACAAACATAAAAATGAGCAACATAGTCCTCAAAAGCCTGCTGATACTCATGGTGAAAGAATTATTTGGATATCTCTTATACTTTTTGAGTTACAGCGATTTGTTCGGGACCCTTTTTAGAGGATTTCTGAAAATCCATAAAAATCCCATTTAGATCATAATTTTTTACGCCTTTAATAAACTTTTTCCAGCAAAAAACTATAGCTTTTCTTTTTCCCCTATCCGTTACGAACTAAACACAGAAAAAATTACGTCTCTACCATTTACGGATAAAGAGATATCGAGCGTTGTTCGGGGCAAAGTTCTCCATTATAATCCAATGGGACTTATTGTGAGCAAAGTCTCTGCACTTCGGTAGACTGGCCGCTGCAGGTGTGTGAGTGAGTTTCCATGACGACGGAACTCTGAGGGCCAGAGGAAGACGCTCCATTGAGATACAATGGCAACTTTCATCGCTCACTGCAGTGGCTGTGATTAATGTAGAAATCTGAAATTCGCACAGTCACTTCCTCTTAACATTTTAAAATTTTCATGTGACTTTCAGTCATGTGTCAGTTTTCTGTCCCATTTTGGATTTTACATGCTTTCCTATTGGGCCTTTGCTTCCAACAGGACCTGGCATGATGCCCAGACACGACCCAATTGGCCAATACAGCACCACCCACCTGTGGGAAATGGTGCTACACATCATTTTGGTCAAATGTTGAGTTCTGGGCCCAGATGTGGTGAGGCTGAGTTGCTAAAGGAGGCCAATATGACCCATGAAGATTGGTCACGTTTGGTGACATTAGGTATTGGCACCCCTATTTGAGGCACTTCCCAGTACAGGATTTGGACCAAACTGACAGAGTACAATCACCCGGTGATACTGAACACAACCATGTTAGCGGCTAACTGTTAGCATGTTGCTAACCGGAAGTAGCTCTAGGAAGGTCTCACCAACTTCTGCTTCACAGAGTCTGTTCTTACTTTAGAGAGAAAGCTCCACAAGAAATTTGGGCTACGTTGCATAAAGCATCTCCAAGCTATGAGGTGTCAAACATCCAATGCTTTTTCAATGGGGGACCAAACCCATTATGGTCCCAATAATGCATGCCCATATATGGCTCTACAGTATGGCTCAGATGGAAAGTGAAGGCTTTGCATGCAAGAGGTCGTGGGATCGAAACCCGGCGTTGGAGACTAAGATTTTTGTGTTATAATCCCCACAGTGTGTATATTAAAACATGTGTGCTGATCCCATGAAGTATTTTTTGTACCACCCGCCATTTTGAGTTACCATGGCAACGTTATAAAAAACGTATTTTCTCCCTATTTGAGGCTCATCCCAGTACAGGATTTGGACCAAACTAACAGAGTACACTCACCCAGTGATACCAAACGCAACCATGTTAGCGGCTAACGCTTAGCATGTTGCTAACCGGAAGTAGCTATAAGAAGCCTGTACAAACTCCTGCTTGACAGATTTGGTGAATTTTAGGATTTTCTCCCTTTTTAGGCACTTCTCAGTACAGGATTTCAACCAAACTAACAGAGTAACATCACCCGGTGATACTGAACACAACCCTGCTAGCGGCTAACCGTTAGCATGTTGCTAATTAGAAGTAGCTTTGGGAAGGTCCTACCAACTGCTGCTTAGCCAGGGTTCTTCTGCCTTTACAGACAGAGAGAGGGCGGCAGCTGTCAGTGAGTCTCCATGACAACGCTGCTAGCAAGAGGCTCCTAGGAGGTCCATTGACTTAACATTGCACCTTTCGACGGCCGCTGGGGGGGCTGTGAAGGCCGTAGGAACCTGAAATTCGCAGTGTTACTTCCTGTTAGTGGTTTTGACGGTACGGTACGCACCAAGAGGCAGGCGCCTTGCTAAATTTCTTCAGAAATTTTTCTAGTTATTCTTTATTATTATTCCGTCACGGCTAATGCGGCCCGAACCGTAGTGTGCACCCCCACAATATAGGTATCAAAACCTGTGGCTCGATTACGAAATGTGTGCTACTACTTTTATTGGGGTTTCGAGTTACCATGGCAACAAAATTAACGAAAAACCACCCCCAAAAATCCCATAGGGATCAATGTTATCGGGTAGAAAGAAAAACTCAAAAAAGCCTCCAAATGACCATTTTCAACGCTGTACTGTGTCGTCATGCTTTCACCTACGAACACCGTTTAACTTCCAGTTTGTAGATATATCTGTGACCTACTCAGAAGTGAAAACGGGATGTGGATATCTTTTATCGTCTCTTCACAGTTACTCCTCAAAGCTCATGTCCAAAAATCAGCAAAATCATCGTTTACAATGAAAGTCAATGACGGAATTCTCCAACCGCTAGAGTGGGCCACTCTAGCTTTTTTAAAGATTTCAAAACTCCGAACAACTTGACCTTACTCGCTCAATTTTCCCTCTACGTAGACAAATTATACATCAAAACGTAGGTATTTTTGTCAGGATTCGGGAAATGTAACCCTCATTGGTGTGGCATTTATAGATTTTTCGCAAATCACCTCAGACCGACACAAACCCGAAACCTCCCCCATTCATTTCCTATGGAGCGGTTTTGAAAAATGACGTCTGAAAATCCAAAACATCACATGTTTTCGCATCGTCACTACTCCTAAACCGTTTTATGTACAGGCATGAGACTTTCACATATGAATGTCCCATCCCTTCTGGCACTCAAGAAAAATGAATTTTGTGGATAACTGTTACGGTTTTTCCACAGGAACGATTTGTTCGGGAGTAGCGAATGTGCAAAATCCTGAAATCGCTTTGGAGCTGCATTTTCCCACATCATCCACTTTTTTACATCGTCGCTGTGCCTACACCGATTTTTGTAAAAATATGAAAATGAGCTACATGGTCATCAAAAGCCTGCTGATACTCACAGTGAAAGAATTATTTTGATATCTCTTATACTTTTTTAGCCAGAGCGATTTGTTCGGGACCATTTTCAGAGGATTTCTGAAATTTCATAAAAATGTCCTTTAGATCATAATTTTTTACGCCTTTATTAAACTTTTTCCAGCAAAAACCGATAGCAAGTCTTCTTCCCCTATCCGTTACGAAATAAACACAGAAAAAATTACGTCTCTACCATTTACGGTTCCGGAGAAATCGTGCGTTGTTCGAGGCAAAGTTCTCCATTATAATCCAATGGGACTTATTGTGACCAAAGTGTCTGCACTTCGGCCGCTGCAGGTGTGTGAGTGAGTTTCCATGACGACGGAACTCTGAGGGCCAGAGGAAAAAGCTCCATTGAGACAAAATGGCAACTTTCATCGCTCACTGCAGCGGCTGTGATTAATGTAGAAATCTGAAATTCGCACAGTCACTTCCTCTTAACATTTTAAAATTTTCATGTGACTTTCAGCCATGTGTCAGTTTTCTGTGCCATTTGGGATGTCACATGCTTTCCTATTGGGCCTTTGCTTCTAACAGGACCTGGCATGATGCCCAGACACGACCCAATTGGCCAATACAGCACCACCCACCTGTGGGAAATGGCGCTACACACCATTTTGGTCAAATGTTGAGTTCTGCGCCCAGATGTGGTGAGGCTGAGTTGCTAAAGGAGGCCAATCTGACCAATGAACTTTGGTCACGTTTGGTGACATTAAGTATTGGCACCCCTATTTGAGGCACTTCCCAGTACAGGATTTGGACCAAACTGACAGAGTACAATCACCCGGTGATACTGAACACAACCATGTTAGCGGCTAACTGTTAGCATGTTGCTAACCGGAAGTAGCTCTAGAAAGGTCTCACCATCTTCTGCTTCACAGAGTCTGTTCTTCCTTTAGAGAGAAAGCTCCACAAGAAATTTGGGCTACGTGGCATAAAGCATCTCCAAGCTATGAGGTGTCAAACATCCAATGCTTTTCAATGGGGGACCAAACCCCTTATGGTCCCAATACTGCATGCCCATATATGGCGCTACAGTATAGCTCAGATGGAAAGTACAGGCTTTGCATGCAAGAGGTCGTGGGTTCGAAACCCGGCGTAGGTGACTAAGATTTTTGTGTTATAATCCTCACAGTGTGTGTATTAAAACATGTGTGCTGATCCCATGAAGTATTTTTTGTACTACCCGCCATTTTGAGTTACCTTGGCAACGTTATAAACGACGTTTTTTCTCCCTATTTGAGGCTCATCCCAGTACAGGATTTGGACCAAACTAACAGAGTACACTCACCCAGTGATACCAAACACAACCATGTTAGCGGCTAACGGTTAGCATGTTGCTAACCGGAAGTAGCTCTAGGAAGCCTGTACAAACTTCTGCTTGACAGATTTGGTGAATTTTAGGATTTTCTCCCTTTTTAGGCACTTTTCAGTACAGGATTTCAACCAAACTAACAGAGTAACATCACCCGGTGATACTGAACACAGCCATACTAGCGGCTAACCGTTAGCATGTTGCTAACCGGAAATAGCTTTAGGAAGGTCCTACCAACTGCTGCTTAGCCAGGGTTCTTCTGCCCTTATAGACAGAGAGGGCTGCAGCTGTCAGTGAGTCTCCATGACAACGCTGCTAGCAAGAGGCTCCTAGGAGGTCCATTGACTTAACATGGCACCTTTCAACAGCCGCTGCGATGGCTGTGAAGACCGTAGGAACCTGAAATTCGCAGTGTTATTTCCTGTTGCTATTTCTGATGGTACGGTACGCACCAAGTGGCAGGCGCCTTGCTAAATTTCTTCAGAAATTTTTCTAGTTATTCTTTATTATTATTCCGTCACGGCTAATGCGGCCCGAACCGTAGCGTGCACCCCCACAATATAGGTATCAAAACCTGCGGCCCGATTACGAAATGTGTGCTACTACTTTGATTGGGGTTTCGAGTTACCATGGCAACAAAATTAGCGAAAAACCACCCCCAAAAAACCCATAGGAATGAATGGAGTCGGGTAGAAAGAAAGCCTCAAAAAAGCCTCCAAATTACCAATTTCAACGCTGTACTGTGTCGTCATGCTTTCACCTACGAACACCATTTAACTTCCAGTTTGTAGATATATCTGTGGACTACTCAGAAGTGAAAACGGGATGTGGATATCTTTTATCGTCTCTTCACAGTTACTCCTCAAAGCTCATGTCCAAAAATCCGCGAAATCAGCGTTTACAATGAAAGTCAATGACGGAATTCTACAACCGCTAGAGTGGGCCACTCTAGCTTTTTTAAAGATTTCAAAACTCCGAACAACTTGACCTTACTCGCTCAATTTTCACTCTACGTAGACAAATTATACATCAAAACGTAGGTATTTTTGTCAGGATTCGGGAAATGTAACCCTCATTGGTGTGGCATTTATAGATTTTTCGCAAATCACCTCAGAGCGACACAAACCCGAAACCTCCCCCATTCATTTCCTATGGAGCGGTTTTGAAAAATGACGTCTGAAAATCCAAAACATCACATGTTTTCGCATCGTCGCTACTCCTAAACCGTTTTATGTACAGACATGAGACTTTCACACATGAATGTCCCAACCCTTCTGGCACTCATAAAAAAGGAATTTTGTGGATAACTGTTACGGTTTTTCCGCAGGAACAATTTGTTCGGGAGTAGCGAATGTGCAAAATCCTGAAATCGCTTTGGAGCTGCATTTTCCCAAATCATCCACTTTTTTACATCGTCGCTGTGCCTACACCGATTTTTGTAAAAATATGAAAATGAGCTACATGGTCATCAAAAGCCTGCTGATACTCACATTGAAAGAATTATTTTGATATCTCTTATACTTTTTTAGCCAGAGCGATTTGTTCGGGACCATTTTCAGAGGATTTCTGAAATTTCATAAAAATGTCCTTTAGATCATAATTTTTTACGCCTTTATTAAACTTTTTCCAGCAAAAACCGATAGCAAGTCTTCTTCCCCTATCCGTTACGAACTAAACACAGAAAAAATTACGTCTCTACCATTTACGGTTCCGGAGAAATCGTGCGTTGTTCGAGGCAAAGTTCTCCATTATAATCCAATGGGACTTATTGTGACCAAAGTGTCTGCACTTCGGCCGCTGCAGGTGTGTGAGTGAGTTTCCATGACGACGGAACTCTGAGGGCCAGAGGAAAAAGCTCCATTGAGATACAATGGCAACTTTCATCGCTCACTGCAGTGGCTGTGATTAATGTAGAAATCTGAAATTTGCACAGTCACTTCCTCTTAACATTTTAAAATTTCCATGTGACTTTCAGCCATGTGTCAGTTTTCTGTGCCATTTTGGATCAAACCACTTATGTTTCCAATAATGCATGCCCATATATGGCGCTACAGTATAGCACAGATGGAAAGTGCAGGCTTTGCATGCAAGAGGTCGTGGGATCGATTCCCGGTATGGAAGACTTGGAGTTTTGTATTATAATCCTCACAGTGTGAATATCAAAACATGTGTGCTGATCCCATGAAGTATTTTTTGTACCACCCGACATTTTGAGTTACCATGGCAACGTTATAAATGACGTATTTTCTCCCTATTTGAGGCACATCCCAGTACAGGATTTGGACCAAACTGACAGAGTACAATCACCCGGTGATACTGAACACAACCAGGCTAGCGGCTAACAGTTAGCATGTTGCTAACCAGAATTAGCTCTAGGAAGCCTGTACAAACTTCTGCTTGACAGATTTGGTGAATTTTAGGATTTTCTCCCTTTTTAGGCACTTCTCAGTACAGGATTTCAACCAAACTAACAGAGTAACATCACCCGGTGATACCGAACACAGCCATGCTAGCGGCTAACCGTTAGCATGTTGCTAACCGGAAATAGCTTTAGGAAGGTCCTACCAACAGCGGCTTAGCCAGAGTTCTTCTGCCTTTACAGACAGAGAGGGCTGTAGCTGTCAGTGAGTCTCCATGACAACGCTGCTAGCAAGAGGCTCCTAGGAGGTCCATTGACTTAACATGGCACCTTTCAACGGCCGCTGCGAGGGCTGTGAAGACCTTAGGAACCTGAAATTCGCAGTGTTACTTCCTGTTGCTATTTCTGACGGTACGGTACGCACCAAGTGGCAGGCGCCTTGCTAAATTTCTTCAGAAATTTTTCTAGTTATTCTTTATTATTCCACGATTAATGCGTCCCGAACCGTAGCGTGCACCCCCACGATATAGGTACCAAAACTTGTGGCTCGGTCGGGAATAGTGTGCTACTACTTTTATTGGGGTTTCGAGTTACCATGGCAACAAAATTAGCGAAAAACCACCCCCCAAAAAACCCATATTAATCAATGGAGTCGGGTAGAAAGAAAGCCTCAAAAAAGCCTCAAAAGGACCATTTTCAAAGGTGTACTGTGTCGTCATGCTTTCACCTACGAACACCGTTTAACTTCTAGTTTGTAGATATATCTGTGAACTACTCAGAGGTGAAAGCGCGATGTGGATATCTGTAATCGTCTCCTCACAAGTACTCCTCAAAGCTCATGTCCAAAAATCAGCGAAACCATCGTTTACAATGAAAGTCAATGACGGAATTCTCCAACCGCTAGAGTCGCCCACTCTAGCTTTTTTAAAGATTTCAAAACTCCGAACAACTTGACCTTACTCGCTCAATTTTCGCTCTACGCAGACAAATTATACATCAAAACGTAGGTATTTTTGTCAGGACTCGGGAAATGTAACCCTCATTGGTGTGGCATTTATAGATTTTTGCAAATCACCTCAGAGCAACACAAACCCGAAACCTCCCCCATTCATTTCCTATGGAGCGGTTTTGAAAAATGACATCTGAAAATCCAAAACATCACATGTTTTCGCATCGTCGCTACTCCTAAACCGTTTTATGTACAGACATGAGACTTTCACACATGAATGTCCCAACCCTTCTGGCACTCACAAAAAAGGAATTTTGTGGATAACTGTTACGGTTTTCCCGCAGGAACAATTTGTTCGGGAGTAGCGAATGTGCAAAATCCTAAAAACGCTTTGGAGCTGCATTTTCCCACATCAACCACTTTTTTACATCGTCGCTGTGTCTACACCGATTTTTGTAAAAATATGAAAATGAGCTACATCAGGGGTGTCAAACTCAATTTCACCAAGGGCCACTTCAGCATATTGGCCACCCTCAACGGGCCACATTGACTGTATAAATCAGGAATGCCCAAGTGCAGTCCTTCAGACTGCAACTTTTAGATGCGTCCCTGCTAAAAACATACCCCAGACAAAAGATGGAATTCTTTCATTAGGCCTCATTCATAGGCCTCTAGAGCAGGCCTATGAATGAGGCAATGATCCAGATGTGTTAGAGAAGGAACGCGTCTAAAGTTGCAGAGCATAAATGTATGAAAAACAATGTTAAAAATAAATTAAACAACACCTCATATTGTTAAATAACTGATTTTATGTATTCAAGTGTTAAATATTACATTTCAGTTTGCATGGATGTAAAATTACTGCTCAGTTTAAACATTACAATACTTAAATCAGTGTGTAAAGATAAGCAGAGAAAGAACTTAAACAAGTTTTGATATTAACTCTAAACTTCACAAAACTTTTTTATTTATTACACAACGACCATGTAACAAAACAATTAGGTGATGTTGCCTGTCCTTGAACTCAAAGCTGATCCCTCTTCACCCTGTCACCAACTCACACACATCCTCATTCACCAGCTGTGTTCTGTAAATAAACACAAAACATGTTTTGTCCATGTTTGGTGCTTCCAAACATGGACAAAACACGGGCTGCATGGAGTCGAAGCTGTGGCATCAAATCAGGGGGCAGTAGATGGTAAAAGTCCTCAATTGAAACATCACAGAACTTTGCTTTCAGGCCACTGTCGCTTTGAAGCTCAATTAACTCCATCTGAAGGCGGTGGGGCGCACTGCAGACATCGGCGGTGAAAGGATTGGCAAAGATGTCAAAAGCAGAGCGCTGCGATCTAAAGTCAGAAAAGCGCCGATCAAACTCGTTTATTAACAGAGTTAGTTTAGTAGTTAAACGAGCACATGAAAAAGCACCGGGAGAAGAAGCCGAAGCTGATCTGACAAGCAGGAAAGTGGATGAGATTGTTTTGTTCCACCTGGCACTTCCATAGTTGAGTTTGCGCTGGAAAGCTGTGATCATGTCGGACATCTGTGTGATGACTTGTTTACGTCCTTGCAGTTTTTGATTTAGCTGAGCAAGATGCTCAGTGACGTCACATAACATAGCAAAGTCACACAGCCATTTCGGATCGGACAGTTCAGACAAGGGTTTTCCTTTGTTCTTCATCAAAAGATTAATTTCTTCTCGAAGTTCAAAAAATCGTTTGAGTACTTTGCTCCCACTCAGCCACCTTACTTCTGTATGGTACTGCACATCTTCAAGCTCTGAACCCACCTCCTGCAAAAACATCTGAAACTGGCAGTGATTTAGGCCACGCGCCCGAATAAAGTTGACTGTTTTCATGACCTTGGTCATCACATTATCCAGCTCCAGAACTTTTCCACACAGCGCTTCCTGATGGATAAGGCAATGATACCTGATAAGCGGCACCTGATTGTTGCTTTTTTGCATTGTTTCTTTCATTGGTCCAACCAAGCCTGTTTTTCTTCCACACATCGCAGGTGCACGGTCTGTAGTTAGTCCCACCAACCTTTCCCATGCCAATTTATTTTTACAGACAGACTTCTCCACTGCATCAAATATGTCTCGACCAGTTGTGGTTCCATGCAGCGCCACTATATCCAGGAGCTCCTCAGTTACAGACAGGTCTGGCTTCACCCCTCTAATAAAAATGGACAAATGCGCTGTATCCACGTCGTCTGTGCTTTCATCCACAGCTAATGAAAAAGCCAGACAGCTGCCCATTTCTTCGGCCAGCTGTGTCGTTAAATTTCCGGCTACCCTTAACTCGTTCCACGATGGTATTTCTTGACAAACAGACATTTTGAAAAGTCTGTACTTTGTCAGGGCACACCTGCGCACACACCTTTAGCATACACTGCTTCAAAAAAGCATCCTCCGAAAAAGATTTTGAAACTCGACGATTTCTTCAGCCACAATAAAGCTTGCTATCACCGCTGCATCATTTTTGGCTGTGGCTTTTGTAAACAATTTCTGCTGCAATTGCAACCTGCCTCTTTAATCTGCTGCAATTTTTTGTTTTTCTTAAAGGCTAAATTTTGCGTACTTAGCTCCGTGTTTGGTTTCAAAATGCCGACGTATATTGTATTCTTTCACAACGGACACTGTCCCAGAACACAAAAGACATACTGGTTTTTCACCTTGAAGTACAAACAGATATTCGTTTTCCCATCGTTCATGAAACCAATTTGTGCTCAAAACCTATTTTAAGTCTATCAATGAGCTTGTAAAATGGTGCTGGGGGGGAGAGGGCCACATAAAATGATGTAAAGGGCCACATGTGGCCCGCGGGCCTTGAGTTTGACACATGTGAGCTACATGGTCATCAAAAGCCTGCTGATACTCATAGTGAAAGAATTATTTTGATATCTCTTATACTTTTTGAGTTACAGCGGTTTGTTCGGAACCGTTTTAAGAGGATTTCTGAAAATCCATAAAAATCCCATTTAAATCATAATTTTTTACGCCTTTATTAAACTTTTTCCAGCAAAAAACGATAGATTTTCTTCTTCCCCTATCCGTTACGAACTAAACACAGAAAAAATTACGTCTCTACCATTTATGAATCAGGAGATATGAAGCGTTGTTCGGGGCAAAGTTCTCCATTATAATCCAATGGGACTTAGTGTGACCAAAGTGTCTGCACTTCGGAAGACTGGCCGCTGCAGGTGTGTCAGTGAGTTTCCATGACGACGGAACTCTGAGGGCCAGAGGGGGACGCTCCATTGAGATACAATGGCAACTTTCATCGCTCACATCAGTGGCTGTGATTAATGTAGAAATCTGAAATTCGCACAGTCACTTCCTCTTAACATTTTAAAATTTTCATGTGACTTTCAGCCATGTGTCAGTTTTCTGTGCCATTTTGGATTTCACATGCTTTCCTATTGGGCCTTTGCTTCCAACAGGACCTGGCATGATGCCCAGACACGACCCAATTGGCCAATACAGCACCACCCACCTGTGGGAAATGGTGCTACACGTCATTTTGGTCAAATGTTGAGTTCTGGGCCCAGATGTGGTTAGCCTGAGTTGCTAAAGGAGGCCAATCTGACCCATGATTTTTGGTCACGTTTGGTGACATTGAGTATTGGCACCCCTATTTGAGGCACTTCCCAGTACAGGATTTGGACCAAACTGACAGAGTACAATCACCCGGTGGTACTGAACACAACCTTGTTAGCGGCTAACGGTTAGCATGTTGCTAACCGGAAGTAGCTCTAGAAAGGTCTCACCAACTTTTGCTTCACAGAGTCTGTTTGTAGTTTAGAGAGAAAGCTCCACAAGAAATTTGGGCTACGTCGCATAAAGCATCTCCCAGCTAGGAGGTGTCAAACATCCAATGCTTTTTCAATGGGGGACCAAACCCCTTATGCTCCCAATAATGCATGCCCATATATGGCGCTGCAGTATAACTCAGATGGAAAGTGCAGGCTTTGCATGCAAGAGGTCGTGGGATCGAAACACGGCGTGGGAGACTAAGATTTTTGTGTGATAATCCCCACAGTGTGTATATTAAAACATGTGTGCTGATCCCATGAAGTATTTTTTTGTACCACCCGCCATTTTGAGTTACCATGGGCAACGTTATAAACAACGTTTTTTCTCCCTATTTGAGGCACATCCCAGTACAGGACTTTGACCAAACTGACAGAGTACAATCACCCAGTGATACTGAACACAACCATGCTAGCGGCTAACGGTTAGCATGTTGCTAACCGGAAGTAGCGTTAAGAAGCTTGTACAAACTCCAGCTTGACAGATTTTATGAATTTTAGGATTTTCTCCCTTTTTAGGCACTTCTCAGTACAGGATTTCAACCAAACTAACAGAGTAACATCACCCGGTGATACTGAACACAGCCATGCTAGCGGCTAACCGTTAGCATGTTGCTAACCGGAAATAGCTTTAGGAAGGTCCTACCAACAGCTGCTTAGCCAGAGTTCTTCAACCTTTACAGACAGAGAGGGCTGTAGCTGTCAGTGAGTCTCCATGACAACGCTGCTAGTAAGAGGCTCCTAGGAGGTCCATTGACTTAACATGGCACCTTTCAACAGCCGCTGCGAGGGCTGTGAAGACCGTAGGAACCTGAAATTCGCAGTGTTACTTCCTGTTGCTATTTCTGACGGAACGGTACGCACCAAGTGGCAGGCGCCTTGCTAAATTTCTTCAGAAATTTTTCTAGTTATTCTTTATTTTTCTTACATCACGATTAATGGGGCCCGAACCGTAGCGTGCACCCCCACAATATAGGTATCAAAACCTGCGGCTCGATTACGAGATGTGTGCTACTACATTTATTGGGATTTCGAGTTACCATGGCAACAAAATTAGCGAAAAACCACCCCCAAAAAACCCATAGGAATGAATGGAGTCGAGTCGAAAGAAAGCCTCAAAAAAGCCGAGAGACAGCAGGCTCAATTTGTGGCAGCGGCATCTGACACCGGCACTTCCTGTGGCATGCTGTGATTTGTGGCATGCGGAGTGGCATGCGGAGTGGCATGCGGAGTGGCATGCGGTGTGGCATGCGGAGTGGCATGCGGTGTGGCATGCGGAGTGGCATGCGGTGTGGCATGCGGTGTGCCATGCGGTGTGGCATGCTGAGTGGCATGCGGTGGCAATGCGGTGTGGCATGCTGTGTGGGATGCGGTGTGGCATGCGGTGTGGAACTGCTGTTTCTGTTTTTACGCAAACTGTTTGTTACAGACGTCTGTTACACTATAGCTACTTGTAAATAATCATATTTTTATTGCATTATTTCCAATAAAAGCTGAACCTCCACCAAGTCCTGGCACTTCTTGTGACACCTCCACCAACTACTGGCTCTTCTTGTGGCAGCAGGAGTGGCAATTGCGGTGGTGGCTGCAGGACTTTCACTGGTATGCACTTACCAAGAAGATGTCACGGCTGTTGCTGCATTCCTGTTGCTGTGTGTGGGCAAATGATTTGTTAGCTACCCGTCACTCTTTAACTACTTCCAAATAATCATGTTTTATTCATATTATTTCCAATAAAACCTTGTTTAATAACCGCCAGCTTTGTGGCAGCTGCAGTGGCATACATCCGCCACAAGGTGTCACTAATCCGGCATGCCACCTGCTGCCCTTCTGCGAAAATGCTTAGATTTTTGGGTTATTTAATACCTACTATATATTTACATTCAATTATTCATGTATTAAATTCACATAATTTAACAAACATTTTCAAGCAATTTAATACAAAAGTTATAAGGTTACTGTATGTGTGGTTTAACTCGTGATTAGAGAAACAAATGTGCAGTGTTGTATAAAGTACTGAAATCTCGGAGTCAAATAAAAGTATAGGTACCTCTCCAAAATATGACTTTGGTAAAAGTCCAAGTCACTGACTGAAATGTTACTTGAGTAAAAGTCTTGAAGTATCTGAAATGTCTTTTACTTAAGTATGAAAATTACTGTAAACATAGATGTACTCAAGTAATGTAATAAAAAGTATAAGTAAAAAGTAAATCAAAGCAAAGCAGTTTGAATTACATTTTTTAGATGTTGGTAAACCTTGAAAGTCAAATTCCCTTAAAATAATATAAACAACCAAGTGCAGGAGAAATGTAGACCAAGTTTAGGCAGAAAATACAACTTTTTTGTAAGCTTTCAGTTTTCCTTCTTCAAGTAAGGTCAGTGCTATGCACTTTAAAATTGTACACAACCAAGTGCTGGCAAAGGGGGTGTATACTAAGAACATGGTTAAGTGATGAAGTGATATCTAACCTACAGGAAGTGGTAAACTTGCTAATAGATACACCTGCGGTTGCAGGTATCATTTAGTTCAGAAAAGTAGGACTCCCAGCTCTACTAATAGATGCTCTACCTATACCACAAGGTTAATTTAACCTGCTTTACTACTGAACCAGCTTCTTATCCTGTTAGTGGTGATCAGGGGCGATTCTAGGATCTGACCTGTAGGGGTGCTCAGCCCCCAGTGTTGACTGTGATTCCTGGCATGAACAACAGGCTTTCCATTTTCAGTCCAGATGTAAGATTCTTAGAGTTGACACAGTTTTGAGCTAAAGCTCGTCAAACAAGCAACAATATAGGTCCAGGTATGACAAACAGATTGAATTGTTTTCACTCGATAACACCTTGTGCGTTTGTAAAACCTGCATGATGACAATAGTTAGACTAGCTATATTGATAAAAGTGAGGAATAATTTCTCTAAAGACACAAAACTAGGGTTAGGGCACTGATGCACAAGGGTTGCTATTACTACATTTAATAGTAATTGTCTAATAGAAATTACACCTCCTATTTATGCCTGAACTGCCTCAAATGGTCGACAAAAAATTAAAGCAATAATAACAATGAAATATTGGTAAAAGGGGAACCCTCACCTTTTCTTTTTCAGGTGGCTGTGTGGCTAAGAATCTAAATTTTTAATAAAATGTGTTATACTTCAGAATTAAATGCTATTTTGAGATATTAACGTTGGTTACTTACATTTCTCAATTTCAACAAATCAAAACTCTCTCTCCTGCTTCTTTACAGAACTGCACTCAGCACCCTTGCAGATAATATTTAGTTTCTTAACTGGGACTAGTTTCGTAGCCTAGTATTAATTGTGGTAACCACAGTATCTCAGTATGAATCAAAACTGAATTCTCCGCTCCAAGGACGCACGCACACGCAATAGAAAACAGCCAATCAGGAAGAGGGAAGGGGGGATTTAAGGCAGCACAACCAATGAGAGTGGAGTTAAAGGGGGGTGTCTACCTTGTCAATCAAAGACCAGACGCGTTAGTGATTGGCTGCGTGGAGCGCCAGGCCCCGCCCCCGCTGGCCCACAGAAGTGCTGTGTAACGAGTAACTAAACCAAACATTGACAATGTATTGGAGTGAAAGTATGCAATTAAGTTCAGAAATATAGTGAAGTAAAAGTAAAAGTTATCAAAAATGTTTATACTCGATAAAAATATAAAATACTCCAAAATATACTTAAGTACAGTAGTGAAGTATTTTTACTTCGTTCCTATACAACACTGCAAATGTGGTGATATAAATACATCACTTGAAAACACACTGGCACACTGTGGCCGTTAGGTGCCACAAAGATGATGTATTTAGTGATGTATTTATATCACCACATTTGTTTCTCTAATCACGAGTTAAACCACACATACAGTAACCTTATAACTTTTGTATTAAATTGCTTGAAAATGTTTGGTAAATTATGTGAATTTAATACATGAATAATTGAATGTAAATATATAGTAGGTATTAAACAACCCGAAAATCTAAGCATTTTCGCAGAAGGGCAGCAGGTGGCATGCCGGATTAGTGACACCTTGTGGCGGATGTATGCCACTGCAGCTGCCACAAAGCTGGCGGTTATTAAACAAGGTTTTATTGGAAATAATATGAATAAAACATGATTATTTGGAAGTAGTTAAAGAGTAACGGGTAGCTAACAAATTATTTGCCCACACACAGCAACAGGAATGCAGCAACAGCCGTGACATCTTCTTGGTAAGTGCATACCAGTGAAAGTCCTGCAGCCACCACCGCAATTGCCACTCCTGCTGCCACAAGAAGAGCCAGTAGTTGGTGGAGGTGTCACAAGAAGTGCCAGGACTTGGTGGAGGTTCAGCTTTTATTGGAAATAATGCAATAAAAATATGATTATTTACAAGTAGCTATAGTGTAACAGACGTCTGTAACAAACAGTTTGCGTAAAAACAGAAACAGCAGTTCCACACCGCATGCCACACCGCATGCCACACAGCATGCCACACCGCATGCCACTCCGCATGCCACACCGCATGGCACACCGCATGCCACAGCATGCCACACCGCATGCCACCGCATGCCACACCACATGCCACTCCGCATGCCGCTCCGCATGCCGCACCGCATGCCACACCGCATGCCACTCCGCATGCCACACCGCATGCCACTCCGCATGCCACACCGCATGCCACTCCGCATGCCGCACCGCATGCCACTCCGCATGCCACACCGCATGCCACTCCGCATGCCACACCGCATGCCACTCTGCATGCCACAAATCACCGCATGCCACAGGAAGTGCCGGTGTCAGATGCCGCTGCCACAAATTGAGCTCGGCCCTGCTGAAAAAGCCTCCAATAGACCATTTTCAACGCTGTACTGTATCGTCATGCTTCCACCTATGAACACCATTTAACTTCCAGTTTGTAGATATTTCTGTGAACTACTCAGAAGTGAAAACGGGATGTGGATATCTTTTATCGTCTCTTCACAGTTACTCCTCAAAGCTCATGTCCAAAAATCAGCGAAATCATCGTTTACAATGAAAGTCAATGACGGAATTCTCCAACCGCTAGAGTGGCCCACTCTAGCTATTTTAAAGATTTCAAAACTCCGAACAACTTGACCTTACTCGCTCAATTTTCACTCTATGTAGACTAATTATACATCAAAACGTAGGTATTTTTGTCAGGATTCGGGAAATGTAACCCTCATTGGTGTGGCATTTATAGATTTTTCGCAAATCACCTCAGAGCGACACAAATCCGAAACCTCCCCCATTCATTTCCTATGGAGCGGTTTTGAAAAATGACGTCTAAAAATCCAAAACATCACATGTTTTCGCATCGTCGCTACTCCTAAACCGTTTTATGTACAGACATGAGACTTTCACACATGAATGTCCCAACCCTTCAGGCACTCAAGAAAAATGAATTTTGTGGATAACTGTTACGGTTTTTCCACAGGAACAATTTGTTCGGGAGTAGCGAATGTGCAAAATCCTGAAATCGCTTTGGAGCTGCATTTTCCCACATCATCCACTTTTTTACATCGTCGCTGTGCCTACACCGATTTTTGTAAAAATATGAAAATGAGCTACATGGTCATCAAAAGCCTGCTGATACTCACAGTGAAATAATTATTTTGATATCTCTTATACTTTTTTAGCCAGAGCGATTTGTTCGGGATCATTTTCAGAGGATTTCTGAAATTTCATAAAAATGTCCTTTAGATCATAATTTTTTACGCCTTTATTAAACTTTTTCCAGCAAAAACCGATAGCAAGTCTTCTTCCCCTATCCTTTACGAAATAAACACAGAAAAAATCACGTCTCTACCATTTACGGTTCCGGATAAATCGTGCGTTGTTCGAGGCAAAGTTCTCCATTATAATCCAATAGGCAGACTTGGATACCAAGTGTCTGCACTTTTTTAGACTGGCCCGCTGCAGCTGTGTCAGTGAGTTTCCATGACGACGGAACTCTGAGGGCCAGTGGGAGACGTTCCATTGAGATAGAATGGCAACTTTCGACGCCAGCTGCAGCGGCTGTGATTAATGTAGAAATCTGAAATTCGCACAGTCACTTCCTCTTAACATTTTAAAACTTTCATGTGACTTTCAGCCATGTGTCAGTTTTCTGTGCCATTTTGGATTTTACATGCTTTCCTATTGGGCCTTTGCTTCCAACAGGACCTGGCATGATGCCCAGACACGACCCAATTGGCCAATACAGCACCACCCACATGTGGGAAATGGCACTACACACCATTTTGGTCAAATGTTGAGTTCTGGGCCCAGATGTGGTGAGGCTGAGTTGCTAAAGGAGGCCAATCTGACCCACAAACTTTGGTCACGTTTGGTGACATTAAGTATTGGCACCCCTATTTGAGGCACTTCCCAGTACAGGATTTGGACCAAACTGACAGAGTACACTCACCCGGTGGTACTGAACACAACCTTGTTAGCGGCTTACGCTTAGCATGTTGCTAACCGGAAGTAGCTCTAGGAAGGTCTCACCAACTTCTGCTTCACAGAGTCTGTTCTTCATTTAGAGAGAAAGCTCCACAAAAAATTTGGGCTACGTCGCATAAAGCATCTCCAAGCTATGAGGTGTCAAACATCCAATGCTTTTCAATGGAGGACCAAACCCCTTATGGGCCCAATAATGCATGCCCATATATGGGGCTACAGTATAGCTCAGAGGGAGAGTGCAGGCTTTCCATGCAAGAGGTCGTGGCATCGATTCCCGGCGTGGGCGACTAAGAGTTTTGTATTATAATCCCCACAGTGTGTATATTAAAACATGTGTGCTGATCCCATGAAGTATTTTTTTGTACCACCCGCCATTTTGAGTTACCATGGCAACGTTATAAACGACGTTTTTTCTCCCTATTTGAGGCTCATCCCAGTACAGCATTTGGATCAAACTAACAGAGTACACTCACCCAGTGATACCAAACACAACCATGTTAGCGGCTAACGGTTAGCATGTTGCTAACCGGAAGTAGCTCTAAGAAGCCTGTACAAACTTCTGCTTGACAGATTTGGTGAATTTTAGGATTTTCTCCCTTTTTAGGCACTTCTCAGTACAGCATTTCAACCAAACTAACAGATTAACATCACCCGGTGATGCTGAACACAGCCATGCTAGCGGCTAACCTTTAGCATGTTGCTAACCATAAGTAGCTTTAGGAAGGTCCTATGAACATCTGCTTAGCCAGGGTTCTTCTGCCTTTACAGACAGAGAGGGCTGCAGCTGTCAGTGAGTCTCCATGACAACGCTGCTAGCAAGAGGCTCCTAGGAGGTCCATTGACTTAACATGGCACCTTTCGATGGCCGCCGCGGGGGCTGTGAAGGCCATAGGAAGCTGAAATTCGCAGTGTTACTTCCTGTTGCTATTTCTGACGGTACGGTACGCACCAAGTGGCAGGCGCCTTGCTAAATTTCTTCAGAAATTTTTCTAGTTAGGCGCCCGCCTATGCATTGAAAATGCATGGCGGAGGCCTTATGTTATGCACCTAATAAGGGTTCCTTTATTATTATTAGGCGCCCGCCTATGCATTGAAAATGCATGGCGGAGGCCTTATGCTATGCACCTAATAAGGGTTTCTTTATTATTATTATTATTATTATTATTATAGTACCGTTAATACAGCCCGAACCGTAGGGTCTACCCCCATATACTATATATCGAAACGTTGGTCTCGACGCCGCGATCAGGGCTTTTTGTACTTGACGCCGTTTCGACTTACATTTGGAACAAAATTCGCAAAAAACACTTCTTAACACAATTGACCTCTCAATAAAGCTTGAGCTGAGCACGACACTGGTGTTTTGGTCGAGTGGGTTAGGTGTCGGGCTGCAAAGCAGAAGATCGAAAGTTCGAATCCAAGCTGTGCCAATTTTAGAGAATTTCATTTTCACCCAATATTTAATTTCCCTTTGGCTTTAAAAAACGATTTTTCAATTTAAATCAATACAGTTCACCTCATGCCTTTAACTTTTTTATTCACATATTTTATTTTTTCATGCTACATTGAAGTATTTAATCATGTTTTAATAACACCAATTTTCCACGCTGCTTCGATGCAGACCTTCTCCTGTTGGCTGTTGGCTCATTAGCAGCCTCATTTGTTGTGGTCTCTTGTCATTCACACAGAACAATAAACCGTGCCAGCTGACATGAGTTTTACAAACGGCAAAGCTTTGTCTTAAGCAGTAACGTGCCTCTACTCCGCGCTGCGTTCTCAGACCAGTGTGATGCGTTCCCGAGCGTCAGAAAGCTGCATTTAGGAGCATGGGACATTTCTAATTTACAATAATATATATTTTTTT
The DNA here is from genome assembly GCF_011125445.2 of Fundulus heteroclitus. Taxonomy (NCBI): domain Eukaryota; kingdom Metazoa; phylum Chordata; class Actinopteri; order Cyprinodontiformes; family Fundulidae; genus Fundulus; species Fundulus heteroclitus. The sequence goes on from NW_023397304.1 coordinate 32,263, forward strand.
ACAAGTAACAATTAAATAACTTGAACAACTGGTATAAATGAATGATGATAAAGGAATTTATTTAACATGTTTTGGCACAGTTTGTATTCAGACGTTTTAAGAAAACATTAAAGTATTTTATGTATTGTTTATTAATTTATTTTATATTATACTTAATCTCCTCCTTTTCCTGTATAATCCTGCCTCAAGCATTTCGCTGGCTCTCCTTATTATTGTAAACTTTGTAATGTAACGAGAGTTCAGGGACATCCTACAATCAGGCTTAGGCTACTGGAGGACATCAGGGCCAGTTTTTCTCACTCTACTGATTTCTACTGTTCTCCAGTTTTGCATTGCATTGCATTGAAATGAAAGTCACATTTCCTGCCACAGTTGTTTGCTGCTTCTCCACCGAAGCCAGGCCTGCAAGCTCTCCACCATCAGCCATAACTTATCAGTTACCCTCCTTCACTGCCTTGAATGTTAGTCATACTCAAAAACTGCTAGTTGAAAGAATAATTAATTTCATTATTATTTTCTGTTTAAATATCCAGTCATATTCACTAAATTAGAACATCATTTTAGAATGTTTTTTAGTCTGAAAATGACAAGTACCTTTTGAAATTAACCTTAATGCAGGTACCAAACTTGTCCTTAAACCACAATAATTGTATTTATTTTACTACTATAATGTACTATTTTAATCTTAAATCTTATTTTTATTAGTTGGGATGGCTGCCAGCACAACACTGCATTATGTCCTCGTGACAGAAATCATCGCTAGAAAAATGCATTATCATCATTCAACAATGATTACTGAAAAAGACGTACTTCGTTCCTGCAGTTCCTATACTGTCCACGAGTGGCGCTGTGTGAGCAGACAACAAGCAGTACTCTTTGAGTTCCGGGTCAGAGGTGAACTCCTCCGTCTTGTGGCTGCTATTGCTTGCTGTGCTGCCGTTTTTCCTAAATTACTGAAGGGTATTGTTGAATCAAGTCCAATTTACCCAGACGAAGGGTGTTCCATTGGGTGTCCATTGGGTGTCAGTGCTGAACATGACATGAGAGTGAGGATTTTCGGTAAGTTGATTTCTCCTCCGCTGCGCGCACACACACACACACACACACACACACACACACACACACACACACACACACACGCGCGTATACATATAAACTGTAGGACCCGACAGAGTTTGCCCTGGAAATAAGTACGGCTGGATTCCGTCAAAAGTCCGGTTTCTGTCAAGAAACTCTTCTAAAAAAATCCATATCGCTATCAGATGATGATAGCTCCACGCAAGGACGTGAAGAGACTGTTGGAGGGGCAGGTGCTCAAAGTTAAAAGAGGGAAGATGGGGCACGGATTTAAAACACGATACAGAAACATACCTTGCTATACAACCGGCTGAACTGTACCAACCCTTACTATAAAGAATGTAACATGGAATCAAGGGCGTACGTTTGATTTGAACTTTGGTAGGGACACTATTGGTCCAAAGCTTCATTGGTCCTACACAATATGCATGCTCCTATTTTTTGATGCTTGATTTGAGCATTAGGATGCGTTTTGCCTGTCTAAAAAGAAAAGGCAGCATTATTTGCTACATTTATACAAATTTTATAAGCACGACACACACTATATGCTGTTTGTTTATCTTTAAAGCATCACAGGATCTGATCAATGTCGAATTGGGACTTTTTCCCACTTTGAAAAAGTTTGCATTTGAACTTACCAGCAACAGAGACAGATGGTAAATACGTGCCTATTAAACCAAATATATTCAAAATATGTCTGTTGTCTAGATATATCCTGTATTTTATTTTGAAGATATAGAAATGTGCAGAGATAAACCCCACCCTTATTCTTTTTTTAAATCTAAGAAACTCTGTCAGCATCATAAAACACAGCAAAATTATACATTCAAGGGACTGCAAATAAATGTATTGTATTTACTTTGCACTGGAAGTAGAATTGTCACTGACACTGACAGCGTTTCAAATTTTAAATTCAAACTTCAACAAATGTACAACTGCACTGTAGTTACTCTTTTTAGCCCATTTCATGTAATTTATCTTAACATTCCAAACACATTTCTTACATCATATATCTGAAGTGTAGATAACAGCTTCTCCTTACCTACATCCTCTCAGACAACTAATTATTTCCCTAACAATAGTGAGATTTCAATGTTTAAATGTGCAGTAAATCTTAATACATAAGGAGCATGGAGGACCCAATACTGTACTTTAAGTAAGATTAGTGACACCAAGACTGAGTTGTCACATGAGTGGTTGTCCATTTCATTATTGAAATGAGAACATATTAATATACTATTGGGATATACTAGTAAGACTATTAAAGAACAGCAGATTAATCTTTAAGATATGTAAAGGCCTATATTAAATTAATTTTGCAACCACATCAATAGATTAAATAATTTTTTCTTTTTGTCTTATTAAAATTGGTGGGGGGTGTCGGCGACGTTGCAGCATAAACAGGGGCGTAATGCAGCCGCTGTCGGGTGAACATTATTGCACACTGATAGCGCAAAGAAAACTAAAATGATGCGGCGTGCTGCTGCTGCAGCACATTGACTCTGCTTCTCCCGGCACCGTCTAGCGATCACCACCTCCCCTCCGCCGCTATTTAAGTAGAACAATGACCAGTGCAAAATTAAGTTCTATTTACCGAAGATGAAGTGTAGACTGCACATTCTGTTGTAGTATGATGGCTCCCACAGTCCATTGAGATTGTCTGCCTGCATCCTTTTCATGGATATTATTAATTTCTTTCTTCTTTCCTCGTCCTTTGGTAAATGACAGAAACGTACATCCGACGATTTGGAATGCCTCTGTGTGCAACCGGGAGCACAACAAGTCGTAGACATTGTTTAGATTCCAAAAATAAACTAAAAGTACGTTCTAAACACCCGTTTTGTAATGATAGTAGACGGGAACAGTTCTGCTTCTGCCTACCCGCGGGACCCGGATGTAGCGCGGACGTCACGCATGACGTCACACGTGAACTGGTCTATAGTGCATCGTGACAAACAGAGCGTTGGGACTTGCTCAACAGCGGGTCCGCTGAGTGACATCACAAAATGGGAGGTGACAGTACTATTCTGGAACAAGATGGGTTCCTCCACATAAACATGATTAAAAGAAAATTATTCTTAACTAAAAAAAACATATAATTTATTGCACAGTATGTAGTAGTTTTATATTTAAAGTACTTTCAGCAGTTTGATTTCTGATTTTGACCGGACTTCTCCTTTAAGCAGAAACGTGCCTCTACTCAGCGCTGGTTCTCAGACCAGTGTGATGCGTTCGCGAGCGTCAGAAAGCTATGGTGCATTCAGGAGAATAAGACATTTCTAATTTACAAGGAAAGGCACATAAAACCAAACACAGCCCGAACCGTAGGGTCTACCCCCACAAACTATATATCAAAACGTGCGTCTCGATGTCGTGAAGTGTGCTATTTGTACTTCACTCCATTTCCAGTTACCATGGCAACGAAATTAGCGAAAAACCACTATTGCCTGTTTAAAGTTTGTTCTGTTTTTTCAGTTAATAAATATGTTTATGTCAATGTCAGAAGTGCCTTTTTGGGGCTAAAGACAAAATAACCAAAGCTGTTGATCTGTGATCGACAGTACTCCATTGCAAAAAGTTATATATTACAATATACATGCTAAATTATGGGAAAACCACAAGGAAAGCAACTTAAAAAATCCAAATAAACAACAAATGTAACAAAACAGAAAAAGCAGTGCAAGCCTCTAAGTAAACTAGGAGTTTATTTCACAAGTGCACAATGAAAAAAGGCTTCTTTTAAAAATGTTGCCAACTTTGGAACAGTGCTTGTAATGGTTTCATTCTAGGGCCCCACAATTCCTAGCAATGCAAGGGAGAACCACCCATGCAGATAAAGACAGCAAACATTGAAAATGGAAACATAAGCTTGTTGTTGCTAAGTATCTGGTTGCTACAACTTCCAGAAGGTGTAGGTTTTGTTTGTGTCACATTAACATATTTAAATATTATGTTGAGCACACCTTTTTGTTATATGTTACCCATAAACACATTGAATCTGGTACAGAAATGTCCAGTGCTGAAATGGCTGCAGACTTTCCGGGCTGGGCTCTATAGTCACCACAGGTGCTGTCCAGTGCCTAATCCAATGAGACACTGAGTGCTAATGGAGGTAAGGCCCTGTCTTAAGTTTTGACCAGTGGCAAAAGGTTAAATACTAAAATATTGGAAAATCTTGGGGTATTTGTCTTACCTTCCACAGTGTCAGCACACTGATTCAATTGGTTTTAGTGTCTTCCCTGTGTTGTTTTCTGATGTTTCTTTAATGACAACAGTTTACATAGAAGACAGACATTTTGCCTTCCTGCACACAAATCTTTTTTCAAACACTTGTATCAAACCTCTGCTTAAGAAGAACCTCTAAAAACATTTGATTTAAAATCCCCAAGCAATAAAAGCCTACAACCAAGGATAATTTTTAAACAACCAAACATATTTGAAATAAGCAGCATCCGATCTGAACAGCTTACAATTTCCTTTCCACCACATACAGAGAGAGACACATTTATAATTCTTACAAGCTCTTAACAGATATACCTTACACCCTACAAAAGCTCAGCCTAACCAACACTCAGAAGCTTTGCCTTTAACGGTTACGCACACCACCAGGCGGGCGCCTTCTTCAACTTCTTCAGAAGTTGAACGTTTCTAGTTATTATTATTATTATTATTATTATTATTATAGTACCGTTAATACAGCCCGAACCGTAGGCTGTACCCCCACAAACTATATATCAAAACGTGCGTCTCGATGCCGCGATCAGGGCTTTTTGTACTTGACGCCGTTTTGACTTACAGTTGGAACAGAATTCGCAAAAAACACTTTTTAACACAATTGACCTCTCAATAATGCTCGGCTGAGCACGACACTGGTGTTTTGGTCGAGTGGGTTAGGTGTCGGGCTGCAAAGCAGATGATCGTAGGTTCGACTCCAAGCTGTGCCAATTTCAGAGAATTACATTTTCACCCAATATTTCATTTCCCTTTGGCTTTAAAAAACGATTTTTTCATTTAAATCATTAGCCAGATTAATTTATTCAGCATATATCTTAAATATACCAAATACAATATTTAATTTCCCTTTGGCTTTAAAAAACGATTTTTTCATTTAAATCAATAGCCAGATTAATTTATCCAGCATATACCTTAAATATACCAAATACAATATTTCATTTCCCTTTGGCTTTAAAAAACGATTTTTTTTCATTTAAATCAATAGCCAGATTAATTTATCCAGCATATATCTTAAATATACCAAATAGTACAATAAAACAATCAAATTCATCACAATCTCTTTAATCTTACATATGAAAAGTTATCCCTCGAGCCCTGACGTCAATAGTCCGTCGATTTAAACAAAAATACGCCGCACAGTGCTGGGGTATCGTTAGTGTGTTCAGTTTGAATCAGCAGGTTAGGGTAGCAGGTCGACCGCCCCAAGATGGCGGCCGTATTCAAATTCATCACAATCTCTTTAATCTTACATATGAAAAGTTATCCCTCGAGCCCTGACGTCAATAGTCCGTCGATTTAAACAAAAATACGCCGCACAGTGCCGGGGTATGGTTAGTGTGTTCAGCTTGAATCAGCAGGTTAGGGTAGCAGGTGGACCGCCCCAAGATGGCGGCCGTAATTCGAGGGGCGCTGTGTATTATTCAGAGCAGACAAGCAGTACTCTTTGAGTTCCGGGTCAGAGGTGAACTCCTCCATCTTGTGGCTTGCTGTGCTGTGCTGTGCTGTGCTGCCGTATTTCCTAAATTACTGAAGGATATTGTTGAATCAAGTCCAATTTACCCAGACGAAGGGTGTTCCATTGGGTGTTTTCCTTGCAACTACGTGACGGTGAGTCGTTTATTTAATGTCGGTTTTATATTATGGTAGAAATGCGGTGGCTAGGCTACACGGCACTGAGGGATGGAAGAGCTGCATGAAGCTGACACCCCACCCACAGAAAAAACTCCGTTAAATAGACGGAATGGTTAGTGCTTCGCTTGTGCAGGTTTGTGCCGTTAAAATTAGCATTTGTGCTGTTTTGGTTTTGAAGATATTAAAGAATATTTGTTAAGGTCATCCAGAATTCACCATCTCCCCATTTTGCTTCGAATCCGATCAAACTGGGCTACTTTTTTTAGTGCTTCGTTTGTGCAGGTTTGTGCCGTTAAAATTATCGTTTGTGCTGCTTTGGTTTCGGAGATATTATGAATTTTAATTTCAACCGATGACGTCATCCCAGCCCGCCGCTTCAAAATAAAGTGCTACGGTAAATCGTATGTTATTGCCGTCACTGGAAAAAACGTAAGTCTTTTTAATATATTTCTACTGATAAATCAGTAACATTACTATGAAGTTGTGTCATCTACCGAGCCTCCCCCCACCCCACCCCCCCTACAGCATTCTTATAAAATGATTTATATATTCCTGCTTATTGGCAAAGATCTCTTGGGACACATGTTTTTGTTTGTTTTTTTTAGTTTCCTGACTGAGGGGAGAGGCTGAAACAGTCTCTGTGCAGGATGGTTGGCGTCCTTAATGATGTTCCTCATTTGTGTAAAAAGATGTGGTCAGATCTACCTTTTGGTCTCAACACTTTTCTCAAGAAAGCAGTTATTAATTTTATATTTTTCTTTTATCATGCAAGTTGTTTTAGCTGCTATTGTAAAATGTGTGTTATATTGTTTTGTACTTTATTCCTGAATAGATATTGCGATTTATTTTGTCTCATTTAAAGAACTTTACTTTAGATAGCAATGTCAAGTGACATTGCCAAAAAAGGCATTTCATTTATTAGAATGTTCAACTGTTTTCATAAAGTCTATTTTTCCTAATCAGAAGGGTTTATTCTTCTTCGAGAGTATAATGTTTATAACATTTTCAAACAATAACTTGGTTATAGTTCAATTCAATTCAATTCAATTTTATTTATATAGCGCCAAATCATGAAACATGTCATCTCAAGGCACTTTACAAAGTCAAGTTCAATCATATTATACAGATTGGGTCAGATTATACAGATTGGTCAAAAATTTCCTATATAAGGAAACCAGTTGATTGCATCAAAGTCCCGACAAGCAGCATTCACTCCTGGGGAACCGTAGAGCCACAGGAAGAGTCATCTGCATTGTACATGGCTTTGCTGCAATCCCTCATACTGAGCAAGCATGAAGCGACAGTGGGAAGAAAAACCACCCATTAACGGGAAAAAAAAAACCTCCGGCAGAACCGGGCTCAGTATGAACGGTCATCTGCCTCGACCGACTGGGGTTACCGAAGACAGAACAGAGACACAACAAGAGAAACAAAAAAGCACAGAAGCACACATTGATCTAGTAATCTGTTCTACATTAGATGGTAGTAGCAGGTGAGTCGTCTTCTCTGGATAATGTCAAAGTTAACAGAACGCCAGACCAGGTGTACCTACTATGAAGAGAAAAGAGAGAGAACAGAAAGTTAAAGCAGAAATGACAACACATAATGCATAATTGAAGAACAGTAGAACTCAATATAGTGAGAAAATTAGATCCTGATATACTCCAGTAACCTAAGCCTATAGCAGTAAAACTATAAAGGTAGCTGAGAGTAACATGAGTCACTAGTTATAATTTTTGTCAAAAAGAAAAGTTTTAAGCCTAGTCTTAAAAGTAGACAGGGTGTCTGCCTCACGGACCAAAACTGGGAGTTGCTTCCACAGGAGAGGAGCCTGATAGCTAAAGGATCTGCCTCCCATTCTACTTTTAGAGACTCTAGGAACCACCAGCAGACCTGCAGTCTGAGAGCGAAGTGCTCTGTTAGGAACATACGGGGTAATCAGAGCTCTGATATATGATGGAGCTTGATTATTAAGGGCTTTATACGTTAGAAGAAGAATTTTAAATTCTATTCTTGATTTAACAGGAAGCCAATGAAGGGAAGCTAAAATTGGAGAAATATGATCCCTCTTGTTGATTTTCATCAGAACTCTTGCTGCAGCATTTTGGATCAGCTGAAGGCTTTGAACTGCATTTTGTGGACTTCCTGATAGTAAAGAATTACAATAGTCCAGCCTTGAAGTAACAAATGCATGGACCAGTTTTTCAGCATCACTCCTGGACAGAATGTTTCTAATTTTGGCGATATTCCGGAGGTGAAAAAAGGAAACTCTGGAAACCTGTTTAATATGGGATTTAAATGACATGTCTTGGTCAAAAATAACACCAAGATTTTTTACTTTATTACCAGAGGCCAGGTTAATGCCACCCAGATTAAGTGATTGGTTAAGAAGTTTATTTTTTGAGGACTCTGGCCCAAAGATTAAAACTTCGGTCTTGTCAGAATTTAGATGCAGGAAATTTAAAGTCATCCAGCTTTTGATGTCATCAAGACATGACTGCAGTTGAAGTAATTGATTGGATTCATCAGGATTTATGGATAAATATAGCTGAGTATCATCAGCATAACAGTGGAAATTAATCCCATGCTGTCTGATAATTTTGCCAATCGGAAGCATATATATAGTAAAGAGAATTGGTCCAAGGACTGAACCCTGTGGTACTCCACAGGTGACCCTAGAGTTTGAGGAAGATTTATTATTAACATGAACAAATTGGAATCTGTCTGACAGATAAGATTTAAACCAGCCTAATGCTTTCCCCTTAATCCCTACAGTATGTTCAAGTCTTTGTAGGAGAATATTGTGATCAACTGTATCAAACGCAGCACTGAGATCTAACAGGACAAGTATAGACACAAGTCCCTTATCTGAGGCCATGAGAATATCATTAGTGACCTTCACCAGAGCTGTTTCAGTGCTATGATGAGCTCTGAAGCCTGACTGAAACTCCTCAAGTAGGTCATTACTTTGTAAATGTTCACAAAGTTGATTAGCAACTACTTTCTCAAGAATTTTAGATAAGAAAAGAAGATTAGATATAGGTCTGTAATTTACTAACTCATCTTGATCAAGAGAAGGTTTCTTAAGTAAAGGTTTAATAACAGCTACTTTCAAAACCTGTGGTACATATCCATTTACTAAGGATAGATTAATCATGTCTAAAATAGTGCCACTGATCAAAGGGAATATCTCCTTAAACAACTTGGTTGGGATTGGGTCTAACATACAGGTAGAAGGTTTAGATGAAGCTAAAATTTTAGATAGCTCAGAAAGCTCTACTGCTTCTAAACAGTTCAAACACTGCGCAGATTCTAAAGATTCCTCCAATGCTGCCTCACTTACTGAGGACGAGGTAATCATGTTTGGGAGGATGCCAATTATTTTATTTTTAATGGCATCAATTTTATTTATGAAGAATCCCATAAAATCATTACTACTAAGAGCTAAGGGAATGGATGGATCAACAGAGCTGTGGCTCTGGGTAAGTTTGGCAACTGTACTAAAGAGAAATCTAGGATTATTTTTATTCTCTTCAATTAATGATGAAAAATATGCTACTCTAACTCTGCGGAGGGTCTTGTTATACAACAATAGTCTGTCCCTCCAGATTAAGTAGGATTCCTCTTGGTGTGTAGAGCGCCATTTTCTCTCCAATTTCCTAACATTGTGCTTCAAGGAACGCAGCTCTGAATTAAACCAAGGAGCCAGCTTCCTGTGAATAATCACCTTCTTTTTCAAGGGAGCTACATTGTCTAATGCAGAACGCAATGAGGAAGTCACATTGTCAGCAAAGGTATCGATTTGTGAATGGGAAGAAACAGCAATGCTGCCATCTACAGGGCATTTCTGCAATACTGAGGATATTAAGAAGGGGACAGACTCTTTAAGTTTTGATACAGCATTATCCGATAAAAATCTACTATAATGGAACCCTCTTTTGGGGGTGGAGAATTCAGTTAGATTAAACTCAAATGTTATTAAAAAATGATCAGACAGGACAGGGTTGTGAGAGAATACTGTTAATTCTTCACAATCAATGCCATATGTCAGAACAAGGTCTAAAGTATGGAGCCGAGAGTGCGTCGGCACGAGAGTTGATCTTAGTAGTCATAGTTCATTACTCCTCTGAATTAATTAGAATAGCAAACCTTTATTGCTCTACAATAGGGAGATTTGGGGGTGTCTGCACCTAACAAAAGGGCAATTAAAGTATACAGGCTTATATAACGCAGAAAACATACCCAAACTAAAATCAATAACAGAAAAACTGCAAAAAATAAATCACACTGGTCAGCCTATAAAGTATAACAACACTGTAAGGAACGATCTCCTAAAACGTTCCTTTGTCCACCTAAGCTAAACCTTTAATTAGGCTGAAGGACCATTCCACTTTTTATTGGCTTTATGCATGAAGTGGGAAATATTGTTCAACTATGAATATATTGACTGAGATCAGCGTGGCCCACCGCGACCCGAGTCATTGGATCAGAACGGGAGAAAATTAAAAATTATTATAAAAAAAATACAAAGTACAGTAGGACAAATAGTGACTCGTGTGTATTTCACTGCTCTTTTGACTGAGGCGCTACATCCGTGACTCCGCTCTGTAGCGTTTTTTTCTTCTAAAGCCCGCGGTGCAGGTGAGTTTTTTTTTTTGGGAGAAGAACACATTTTTATCGGTAGTTGTCACTCTTTTTTCAAAAAAGATTCTTATAAACCGACACGCCACCTGATGAGAACTGTAATGAACGGCTCATCAATGCAAATCCGTGAAGCAGCGAGACCGTGAAAGGTGAACCGCAATATAGCGAGGGTTCACTATATATATATATATATATATATATATATATATATATATATATATATATATATATATATATATATATATATATGCTGTTTATTCAAACAACAACTTTGTATCTCCTAGTATTAGAAAACTTACATTCTGATCAAAAATATAAACAATGTCTTTTCATCTTGCTTGTGAAAAGTTATCCCTCGAGCCCTGACATAAATAATCCCTCGATTTAGACAAAAATGAGCCGCACAGTGCTGAGGCATCATTAGTGTGTCAGCTTGAATCAGCAGGATTAGGTATCAAGTCGACCGCCCCAAGGTGGTGCCCGTAATTCCTGCGCAGCGACAGTCAATGCGGGGTCTACTCTTACATTATGTCTATGGACACAACCATGTTAGCGGCTAACGCTTAGCATGTTGCTAACCGGAAGTAGCTCTAGGAAGGTCTCACCAACTTCGGCTTCACAGAGTTTGTACTTCCTTTAGTAGTTTGTAATGCCTTTAACATTTTTATTCACATATTTCATTTTTTCATGTTACATTGAAGTATTTAATCATGTTTTAATAACACCAATTTTCCATGCTGCTTGGATGCAGACCTTCTCCTGTCGACTGTTTTTTTTGGGGAGGCTTAGTTGCTAAAGGAGGCCGATCTGACACATGGCCTTTGGTGAGCTTTGGTGACATTAAGTATTGGCACCCTTTTTGAGGAACTTCCCAGTACAGGATTTGGACCAAACTAACAGAGTACAATCACCCAGTGATACTGGACACAACCATGTTAGCAGCTAACGCTTAACATGTTGCTAACCGGAAGTAGCTCTAGGAAGGTCTCACCAACTTCTGCTTCACAGAGTTTGTACTTCCTTTAGTAGTTTGTAATGCCTTTATCATTTTTATTCACATATTTCATTTTTTCATGCTACATTGAAGTATTTAATCATGTTTTAATAACACCAATTTTCCATGCTGCTTGGATGCAGACCTTCTCCTGTCGGCTGGTTTTGACGAAGACAAATCCTTTTCACACTCAGAAGATTTGATTTAAAATCCCCAAGTGATAAAAGCCTATGACCAAGGAACTCGGAAGCTTTGCCTTTGACGGTTACACGCACCACCAGGCGGGCGCCTTCTTCAACTTCTTCAGAAGTTGAACGTTTCTAGTTAGGCGCCTGCCTTGCATGTGCAATGAGGAGGCAGTGCTGTGCGAAGCACAGCACTGCCTCCCAATGCAAATGCATGGGCAGGGCCTATTACTATTCACCTCTAAAGGCGTCTCTTTATTAATATTCTTTTTTATTCTTCCGTCACGATTAATGCGGCCCGAACCATAGCGTGCACCCCCACAATATAGTTATCAAAACGTGCGGTTTGGTCGGGAATAGTGTG
>NW_023397305.1:0-44150 GCF_011125445.2 Fundulus heteroclitus
GGAGCTGAAAGGCTCTGGATGTCTTCTGAATTATCTTCAAAAACAGCAATCCTGGCTAGTAATGATGGGATACAGAAGCACATTATTTTCAACCTTGTCAATAAACAGTGGAAAAAATATTTATCAGCATTACAGCGGATAAACTAATCATAATTGCTGCTAGATTTTTGTATGCTTCCTCTGGTACTTTGATGATTTATCTTTGGTGGTGCAAGTCTTTAATGTCTTCCTTGTCATCACTAATATTTAGCTTCCTGCAGAGATTCAAGTCAAGATTCTGGCAGAGCCATTGCAAAACATTAATTTTACTTCCAGCCAGAAGAAAAAACTGGTTTGCAATATTAAAAGATTGTGTTCAACCTATCTCTGTCACATGTCTTAATAACTGATAAATCATTATACATGCTTTTATACTTAAAATCAATAGCATACTTAATTATCAAAACATCCAATGCATTTTATTGCATTATTATACATGCATTATTTTAAATTATTAATGGAAAATAAAAGCAATCATATGTGGAAAGTCTGGAACTTCCTATATAAGTTATATACAGCCAATCATGCTCATTAACATCTAGTTTTTTCCCCCTATATGTTCCCAATTTTATAGATTAACATTCTAATATGCTAATAGACACTGTAATGAAACTTGTTTTTATTTTTGAATATAGCATTTAGTGACAGTGATCTCATAATTTGACAGTGCAGTCATAATGTCTTGTTTTCTGCTTGTCAAAGCCTAATGACCACAGACCTAAGAAGCAAGCCTCAGCTGTATGGTATAAAATTAACACATAAACCCATACAGTTAGGTTAAATGAGCATTCAGTTGAATACATTTGTGAAAATGGTGGAAAGTTTATTGAATAGACTGAGGATAAGAAACGTGTTTTACAAGTGCACACAGATAAATCACTGTGGACAAGCGGGTGATTGAAGATAAGGAAAGGACCTCGACTTAGATCAAAATCAATTACTACGGCACAGTTTCAAGACGAACAATTCTAGAAAAGTAGACAGAAAGATAAACTGAAAGCCTGGATGGGATGAATGTCCCCATATGGACGAGGACAGTGCAGAGAGAGATACTTTCCATGTGTGTAAGTGTGATGTGGTTTCTCCGAGCTGATACTGATAGAAGAGGATGTGAAAGCGAGAAAGGGACGGTCACTGATGGAGAGAAGAAGGAGATCAACATGTTGCGACGGAGCCCTGGAGACACAGCCACCAGAGAAGCAGAGAATTATGGGAGTGCAAATTAAATTACACCGGAAGGGACATTCAGGTCTGGACCTGCAGGAAACACTGCGTAAGGAGATCTTTGTGTGTGCGTGCTTGTGCGTGTGTGCGTGTGTGTGATGTTCCTCCAAGTGTAAAGGCACATTGAGGAGATGTTATGGAAGTACATTTCAAACTCAACAGGAACACAATGAAGTGAGATCAAAATGAGTATTTCTTCATGTTTTAAATAAGAAAAAGAGAGATTGAAAACATGTGGGGGAAAAAGGTGAAGGGAAGTTTAGCAGGGTGCGGGTTAAAGGATTTAAACAGAGGCCAACAGTTGATAATTTATTCTCAGTAGATATTCACCTGTTCTGTGGAAGAACATCCAGACACACAACAGATAGATGAGGGGAAAAGGTTGTGGAGAAGTTTAAAGCAGGGCTCATTTATCAAGCAATATCCCAGCCTTTGAACATATCATGGAGGTCTGTTTCCTCCATCATCTAAACAAGGAAGGCGTATGAAAAAAACTACAGACTGACCATAGAATGGCCATCCACCTAAACTGACGGGCCAGACAAGGAGAACAATAATAAAAAAAGAAGTCCATAGTCTGAAGGAACTGAGGAACTACACAACCTGTCTGATCAAATCTGTCAATAACTGTTACAAATCTGGGTCTTATAGAAGATTTAAAAGAAGAAAGCTGCTACTGAAGAAAAGCTAAAAGAAGTTCAGTTTCCAATTTGCCACAAGTCATGAGGAGATAGAGGACAAACGTGGAAGAATGGGAGGTTGTGACATGAGAAAAACCGTATGTGAGTCTCAAAACTAACACTCCATTTTACCCAGAGCACACTATTCCCAAGGTGACACACATTAGAGGCAGCATCATGCTGTGGGGATGCTTGTCTTCAACAGGGACTCAAAAGCTGTTTAGAATTGATGGGTAGATGAATGTGACTAAACACCACCCTTACTTTTAACTTTCCTGTCAAAGCTTGATCTGTTACTTTGCCTGGTTTTCCCCTGGTTCAAAACATTTCATTCAAGTAAAGGGATCATCACCAGGCTAGAGATACAGTAGAAATGTTTAGATCAAAGCATATCCATGTCTTATAATGATCCTGTCAAAGTGCAAACACACATCTAATTAATCGTCTCTGATAAAACTTGAGAAGCAATGTTCACATCGGCTCGCCATCCAATCTGACTATATTTGTATATTTTGCATAAGGTATAGCAAATACTCCCGGTCCGCAATGTTGGAAAATAAATACCCAAAAAGACTTGCAGCTGTAATTGTGGCAAAAGATAGTTGAACATTTTTTTACTAAATATTACCCAAGATCACACACACACAGATCAACTCCATTTACGACCCTAGGTGATTACCAGGGTGCCATGATTTAAAGACAAATGTGATTCAGTTTCATATTATATTGTGTTGAATGAAATATGGGTAGAATGATAAATAACACTGGTTACACTGCTGTTTGGCAATGAGAAAACAAAATACTGATTTCGGAGAATAAATAAGTTTATACTTCAACCTACATGTTACTAAAAATATAAGAAAATTGGTGAGATATTCACATCATTAATGTTTGATATAAACCAATGAATGAATAACTAAATAAATAATAACAATGAGGTTAAACTAGGATTAATCCACATTCTCCTGACTGTACTTATTTTTCTTTACCTGGTCCCCACCACTTTTTCTTAGCATTCTTTTTTCAACAGGTCTTCAAATCGATAGCACTTGCAGTATATAAGACTCCAAGCTGTCTTTTGTAATTGGGATATTGCACACATTATTATTGCAATGATGACTGCAGTTCAACATTTGTGAAGCTCTATTGACGACTAAAGCCAGTTGGTTGGATTTCATTTATGGATATAAAGGTAAATGGGGCCATATACTTCTCAGATTTTTTTTTTTTTTGTAAATGAAATCTAAAACAATACTGTATCCTTCTACTTTATATGTTGTTTTGTATTGGTCTATGACATTACATTCCTACAAAATACATTCAAGTTTATGGTTGTAATGTCAGAAAATCTTTAAAATAATGAAAGGAGATGGAATGCTTTGCAAGGCACTGTAAAACCTTTTCACACATACAGTATGTGTTGAAGGCATACAATGTGGCACGGATGACCGACAGTCTGGCCAGCAGTAACACGTGAAGATGTGTGTGTGTGCTGCATGCGTCAAAGCTTGTCACTAGTTGGACATTTGTGACCTCAGGGTACCTATGGTAGAAAGAGAGGCCAGCAGCCTCAGGGGGAAACAACTGAACAAACAGCCACAGGCAACTTGTCAGTGGACAAATAGGCAGGAAAGTTTCTGAACAGCTCGAGTTACCACTCTTGACTTGTGAATAATCTTCAAGAGATAATATTGGATCTGGACGTTTTCAGTGCTATTTTGTAAGGTTAATACTATTTTTCTACTGGACTGAGGGTAATTTGGATGTGCATTTTAGTTTGTCCCTATTTCAGATAGTAATTTCCCAGTTTCAACAACCACCAAAATCTATCTGAAATGTATGTCATTCTCCTGACTCAAATGCTGGCATGCTAAAAAGTTTGTAATCCCTGGGCTTCTGACTAATCACTTCAAAGCTTATTCTAAAGACATCCTCTCAAGAAAGCAATCTTGCTTTCAGAGCTGATATTAATACAGAATTTATAAATATTCCTAGTTTGTGAGACTTGGTGGTTCACACCGTCAACAGTATTAAAGCTTGGATCATTGGAAATTCTCTTCTTGGATCAAAAATCCCATCAGGGATTATCGGGGGAAAGAACTCTGAAAAGTAGCTGGAGGCAAATTCAATAATACTTTTGCATTTGGAATCAAATCAGTTTCAGTATAACCTAAACTTCTCCATGAACATTAGAGTCAAGACTTTAATGTTTTAAACCAAGGTAGAGATAGGTAGGTGGGTAGAGATATTTTTTAGAATTATAATTATTTTTATTTGTCATTATGGATGCTTTTAATATTTGCTTTGACTTTGTTATGGAACAATAATTGTTGCTGAAAAATGTACAGTAACCACCCACATCTGAGACTAGACCAGCTTCAACTCTTAAGTATGGATGTGTTTAGTCACATATACACACACACACACATATATATATATATATATATATATATATATATATATATATATATATATATATATATATATATATATGTGTGTATATATATATATATATATATATAAAATTGTTAGCTTGAGGTTATATATGTGTGTGTATTCTCGCCCATTGAATGCTGGAGACCAGCAACCCCTCGCGACCCCAACAGGGATAAGCGTGACGGAAAATGTATATATATATATATATATATATATATATATATATATATATATATCAGAAACAGAGACATTATCCCAAGCTTTAGGAAACCGTATGGCATGGAAAACTGGTAAATCAATTTTCAAAAAATAGAAAAGCATAGCACAACTGCAAACATACAAATACGTGGCCATTATCTAAATAGGCACACTGGGGAAAAAAGGGTATTCATTCGAGAAGCAGCCAAGAGGGCCATGGCAATTATGGAAACTTTAAGCTACTAGTCACGAAAGCCTTTGTTGAAGGAAAGTCATTAGAAACGGCAACTAACATACAAAAAGAAGGTGCTCTGATCAAATGATACCAAAATGTTACTTTTTGCCAACAGGCAAAAGCCTATTTGTGGTAAAACCAGGTCAACAGCGACAAGGAACCTGGTCAGAATGGATGTGACTGGATGCATGGAGTAAAATACAGGGTGATCCTGGAAGAAAACCTGTTGGAGGCTACAAAAAATTTGAGAGTGTGGAAGGGGTTAACTGTTTAGTAGAAAAACAACCCTAAGCATACAGCCAGAATTACAATAGTTCAGCTAAAAGCACATATATGTATTCAAATGGACCAATGAAAGTCTAGACCTAAATCTAATTGAGAATCAATTAACACTGATTTTCACTGTTTAACGGAGCTTCAGCTATTGTACAAGCTAGAATGAAAATGTCTCTAGATGTACAGAACTAGTAGAGACACAATCCAAAAGACTTTTGCTGCTTTAAAAGGTGGTTTTACAAAGTAATCATTAAAGATGACCTGACTATATATGCATACCACACTTAATTTTTTTTTTAAATCTATGCATCATATATCCTTTTTTTAACTTCATACTTATCCACTACTTTTTATTGGTCCAAGTTATATAAGCCCATTAAAATATATTGAGATTTGTGGGTGTAACATGACAAAAAGTTGAAAACTTTCCAGGTGAATGAACACCCTGACAAGCCACCATATATTGATAATTGCCATCTTCCACATAATTTATCTTGAGTTGATGTTTGGCCAATCCAATATAAACTATGACTAAAGTTGTCCTGTTTTTTACTCTTTTATGAGGTCTTTAAAATAACCAAGCATTCATACTCCTGAAACCTTTTCACATTTTGTCTCACTACATTCACAAACTTTTTGACATTTTTTGTGTGAGTCAAAACAAAGTGCATAATCGTGAAGTGGAAGGAAACGAATATCTGGTTGTCAAATTTTTTTTTAGCTCCATCCCTCCTACCATCTACTCTAACCAGCAGCCCTTTCCCTGTTGAAAAAAGCATCCTTGAATGATGCTGCTGACAACATTTTTCACCGTGGGGATTGTAGTTAGTGGTATTTTCCCATTAAATATAGCATATTGTATGTAAACCAAAGTTATTATTTGGTGTCATCTGACCGGATCGCCTTCTGCAACATGTTTTGTGTCTCTTTCATAGCTTGTTCCCAACTGAAGTCTCAGGTTGTAACAAGACAAAATCTGGATCAGTTAAAGGGAAATAAATATTTTTTGCACAACACTCTATGTCCCAAATGCTGCATCTAGCGTTGCATCTCTTTATTCATATATGCTTCTAGGCACTGTTGTTAAACAGCAATGCTAGTATTGCCTGAACATAAAACTTTTTCTTCACCCTATTGCTTTTTTTATTTAGCTTTTGCTCTTTAAAACTTTAAATTACATCATCCCTTGCCTCTTATAGTGTCAACACACAAATAAAGCATACAAATGTGTCTTTTACTCTTTAATTTCCTTTAGGTATTGAAAACTTCCCAACAATGTATCTTTTGCAAAGCCACAGTGGGAAGGTTTTAGAAGACAGAAACAGAGGATATGAGAGTGAAAAACCATAACTGTTGTTTCAAGCTACCTCGTGTCTTTGTATTGTCCAACAGAGTGGTCCTTGAAGAAGCAGTAGCTTCTTGAAGAGGCCTGCAGGCCTGGAGAGGTACGCTGTCACAAAGGTCACACGTACATTGAAACAGATTAGCAATTCAGATGGAAATAAGGGGGCTAAACAGCTAATGTAGCCCTGCCTGAGTTTTATTAAATTAGCAAAACCTGCAGTGCACAAACACACTCCTTATTAGATGGCAAAAAAAGAAAGCGTGCATGTAGATGTTATAGAATGTAGCTTTATAGTGATATTTTGCATCTATAAATGCATGCACACACAAGAAAACTGTCACCTTTACATGTTTTGACTCAAAAAAGAAAAACAAAACCACACTATAGTTAACTAATGTATTTTTCAACTTTTGGACAATTGACAAAGACTCCTGAAAAGAGGTCGAAATGTCTGGTTGTCTGCAATGAAAGCCTATTTATGGTAATACCCACAGTTTATCCACCCTAGCCCAAAAAACACATTGTCTGCATTCAGAACAAGACAGATCTTCCATCTGAACTCCAACTAAATGATTATGAAAAAATGCATTATATAACCTTTTGACAACAAAAGGGAATATGCTTCCTGAGCTGAATTTCACTTCAACTCAAACTGTATAAGAAAATGAGTAAAACGCAACATAATATAACAAATGTGACTGTTGAGCTATATAACGTATCTAAAGATGCATATAATTGTATTCTGTCATTAGGCTTAAATGAAATGGAAATCAAAGCATATTAATGTGTTAAAGAGTAAGCCAAGTCAAAGTCCGGACTTCAATCATATCAAGATATGTGGCAAGACTTTAGAATACCTGTTGCCAGCTGTTATTCTTCTAATCTGACTGAACTTGAGTTGTTTTATGGAGAACAATGGACAAAAGGTTAATTAATTTGATGTGCAAAGCTGATAGAGACATAAACTAAAATACTTGTAGCCTGAATTGCATGAAAGTTGGTTATACACAGAACTGACCTCATGTTGTTTCATTATAAAACACCAACAAAAACATGGACGTTTGAGGCTATAAGGTGAAAAATCGGTTGACAAAGTGGGAACTGCAAAGCACTGTATCGTACAGTCATGGGTAAAATAAACAAACATGAAAACAGACAATTAAGATACGATTTCAATCTGATGAGAAGTTCTGTGGAAGTTGGTTCAAGGAATTCCCCTCTGCTGCATCTGTATATGAGCTCTATTAACTGCATTACTGTCCAATCAATTGCAATGGGCATAATATATCCAAGGATGAAATAAAGCTCTTTCTTTGACACAATCTTGTTTCAGCACCATGGACAGTTATGACAGGAGCGTGCACTGATTAAAGTCACTGTAACTACACAGCTCAAAACAAACAAAAATAGTCTACTGTAATTCAGTGGATACATCTCCCAATTTCTCATTGACAGCACGGCAGACTGAGCTGAAAAAGCAAACCTGACGCAAAATCAAGGACACGTCTTTGTCACACAGCAGCTTTGTGCTGTTAATTGCAAAAGGCAAGCGTGCTGTATGACTGAAATGACTGTGCTGCTGCTGGACCAACAGGTAAACTGGGGAAAGTGTAAATCCTGGATTAGAAACAGAAATCCCGAGAGTGCTATTATAAATATTAAAACTGTGTCCTCTCTTTCTACTTATCTGGTTGAGATGTCAAACATATAGCTGCAAGATATTCCACACCGACCGAGCGATTCCAGTTAGAGGCCAAGAGTTTTAAGGAAATAAATAATAGAAGAGGTGTCCCAGCCTCAGATGTAAATGCCTTTTCCAGTGTCTTGCCCTTATGTGGAGAGTGTGCTGCAGACATGCAGGCTCTGCGAACCGGTAGGTACCTCAAACTTTTGAGCATAAATACACACATGACAAGTATGTCAAGTGGTTGCCATGACAACCGTGACCCCCATCCCGGTTTTTTCTTCTTAAATGGAAGTGCGCGTGTGCGTGCGTCCTACCTTGCACTCATCCATGCATGTCCTGACTGAGTACGCGTCCGTCTCGTACTTCTGAACCAGCAGCTCAAAGTCCCTGTAGTTCTCCTCCGCCTGCCGATCCAGACGCTGATAAGCCCGGATACACTCCGCGCACCCCAGCAGATCCACCCCCATGGCCGTATCCAGGGAGCAATTCAGAACGTCCGGACTCGTAAACCCGTAAAACAAATCCAAAAGTGAGTAGGAATTACAAAAAGAAAGGTACAAATCGCTCAGATTCACGTACGCCCACTGTGCCCCCTCTTCTTCTCCGCCAGAGAGGCCCAGGCACACGGTCAGAGCATCCGTGAAAGTGAAGCAGTCTCTGGACACGCCGTCCGGGTGACAGGTGTCCATCCGCCACAGAGGTTTGGTAGAATTCCCTATAAAAATAACATCTAGTTCTCTGGCGAGGCGGCGGGGGTCGGGTGATGTTGGGATGTGGTGTGGTTGGGGGGAGTTTTGCTTCTTCTCGCCCGCGCCCGGGATCGCTTGCCCCTCGTCCGACCGCTTGTCGCGGGTCCGTGTCAGCTTGGCCTCGGCGCAGAACCACAGGTGATCAGAGAGCAGGACGGTGATGAAGAGCAGAGAAGCCAGCGACTGTCGCCATCTCTGGGCCCGCTCCGGCTCCGTGAATGGCTTCTCGTTCTCTCGGGGTGCAGACCAATATTTTAAGCATTCGTCATGCTGCCGACGCATCCAAACACCCCTGGTCATATTTTAGGAGAGTGCTGCCCTGGGCCGACTCCACCGCGGGGGCTCCTCTGCCACAATACTCATTGACTTGTCGGGAGTCGAGCTCCGGTTGGTTCTCCTCTGCAGCGGTAGGAGGGGGGTTCCGAGCCTCCGCCGGTCCAGGGCGCTCCTGCTATCGCGCCCCGAAGCAAGTCGGTGCTATTCCGAACCAATTAGCGTGCCCGCACAGATTAAGCTTCGCGCTGCCGCATCCCGGTTCTCCATGGCTCTCCGGGGGGAGACGGCGTCCTTTTTGACCGCATACCCCCACGTCTTCCCTGACGTCCCCTCTCCGGGCTTGTTCGCTTGTCAGGAGGGCGCGCAAGGGAGACCAGCTGTTGCGAGCCTCTCAGTGCTGATGCTGCGCGTCTGCCACCGCTCGATCCGCAGATTCACTTAAAGGAGAGCCAACAGCCCCTTCGACGCAGGTACATGGGTTTCGCGGAAAGCATCGAATCCGTTCTCCCGGTGGCTACTGTCATCTTGGACCTCGGTTAAGTTGCCGCCATGTTCCTCTTGAAACACTTTTTCGGAGAGCTGAGTCTGTTTGCGTCATCTCCATCGTTGTGATAGCTCCATCGTTGCGCAGTGGCGGAGCAGCTTATTACCTGTATGCGCACCACACAAACGCAGAGGGTGAGGGATAGACTGCAGGCACTGAAAGGTGGCAAACGCTGTTTTGGGCAACACGCAGGGCTATTTGCAATAGTCTTTAAACATTTGGATACGAGAAGAAGCATACAGAGATTCAGCTTTCTGGTGCAGCGTACACGCAAGTCTGTTCATAACACAGCAGTTTGGAGATTACTTTTAACATATATCCAGGCACAGTGGGACATCAGGTACTTTTAGGCAGCACGAGTGAAAATGATTCACCTGAGCCATGAAAAGTATATGGCAAGCTCAGGGTTGATGCAGAATAATGAAAAACAGAACAGACAATTTTATTTATTTATTTTTTTATTTATTTTTTGATGATGATGATGTGGGTTACAAATAATAAAGGTTCAAAATTCTATATAATGAACTAAATAATCATGGAGAAGGCCATCCATGTGGCTTATTTTCCTTCACAACAAAGTAAGTAACAACAACAAGTAATTGGTAAAGAAGACAACTTTTGACAGAGTGCTGTATCCAGGCATATTACTGGAATGTTGAGTGGAAGGAAAAAGTGTGGGGGAAAAGTGCACAAGCAACGGGAATATTCACAGTTATGAGAGGGTTGTGAGGCAAATCCCATTCAAGCATTTTTGGGAAAGTGCACAAGACTGAGACCACTACTGGAGACAGAGCTTCAAGAGCCACCACACACAGATACATCCAGGATGTAGGCTGCAATTGCCACATGCATTGTGTCAAGCCAATCCTAAGACAATGAGAGAAGCGCCCTACCTGGGGCTAAGGAGAAAACCGACTGGGGTTTTACTTAGTGGTACTAAACCCTTTTTCCCACTTTAAAGTAATTGTTCTTTTTTATTGGAAACCAAGGTCCCAGAGTCTGGAGGAAGAGTGGGGAGGTATGATACAAACATCTATGACATTAAGTGGCATCTTGAGAAATCAAAATATAACACATTGTGTGGTTCATTTTCAAACTTAATGGGAAAAAATCTAAGAAAGATGTAATTGAAAAGAAATCTGAATTCACCTAAATCAATAAAATGTGGCATGAAAGCTGAAATATGTAGCTCAGGCTTGTTGGTCAAAAGCTAGTCAAGTTTGAGCACTGGACAAATGGAAAGCATTTTTTTTTTTGTAAGTTTTCTGTTTTATAAGCTGGCTTGTTGTTTGGCAACAGGGTTGAAAAGAGACACGGGCTAGCAGGCATCATGACTCTATAAGCTGGTTGTTTGGCAGAGAGAGATAACTAGAAAAAGACAGAAAGATGACAGTTCCTGTAAAGGTGCTAAAACAGTGTTTGTGTTTACTGTTGAAACTACTAATTAGTGTCAGTGCTCATGTGTAACTATTAAACAACGGAAATGTACTTAATGTCACTGGGCTGATCTGAGAAGACAAGATAATTGTCAGATAATAACAAAGGTTTGAGGAGGCAGCTCAATATATGGGTGTGGCAGTATGCCTGTGTATGCGTGCATGCGTGCGTGCGTGTGAAATTTACGGATGGACAGACGGATGGATGGATGAACAGATGGTTACAACCTTTACAAAACATGACAGGATAAGATTTTTGGACATATAAATATTTTCCATCCTCTAATTCATTTTTCAATATAACCAGTCTTGCAAACAGCAAACTCCTCCAGCTTGCGTAGGAACTCTGTGGCAGTTTCCCCCACCACTCAGATGAGTTTTGGCTGAGGAAACGTGCTGAAAAATAAGTAAATCCTGTAGCTTTTTGAAAGCCTGAGTTTCAGTACCTCACCATTACTACGCTCAAACATCACTGCACTTGAGCTTTGGTTTAATCCAGTTGTCTCCAAAAAATGTAGCAAGTCTTATTGTATTTCACATTGTTTTATCCATCCGTATTTTCTATACCTGCTGATCATTGTCAGAAACCGAAATGTTACACAGAGGTATCGTTTGCCTTTTCCTTGTAGTGTCATGAGACAACGTGCGTTGTGAATTGACACTAAACTGAATTTAATTGTATATGTTTGATATTCTTAACTTTATTTGTGTGTTATGCTTCTGTTTGTACTTGTTGTTGAGGTGGATGATTACCTCTAGTGTTCAGAACCGAAAACTAAGATGCTGGTATAGACATCATTGGCTGTGTCATTGCTAAAAATGCTCCAATGCTCATTCATCCCTCTTTCTCACACATAATATGTCACCGCAGGATGCTGCGATTGTGCCTCATGGGGATCGATGTCCTACTTTGACTGAGATTGTCTAGTTACGCTTTAACTGCATAGTTGCACAGTTTTATACTGTACTTTGTATTTGACCCTGAATGTGACATTTTTCATGTGAATGTGGTATATGGAGGTGTGGGGTGGAGGGTTTATATCACTGTTCTCTGTTGGGAAAATACATACCCATGATTATCATAAAATTATTTCCATATTTTTTGACTAATATCAGATCCTGACAGCGGGAGCAGCGCACAACATATGGAGAGTTGTCAGTTTCACACACACACACACACACTCCTTTCAGTGTTTCTTACCTGTTTGTGTGTGAGGGAAGCGCAAGTTGTGCAACAGCAAGAGAGAGCGAGCAGAGACGGGATGGGTGGGGTGGGGGGAATCTGTGAGGTGAATGCAGATTGCTGGCCCTTAAATCTGGAGCCATCACAAGAACAGTAGGAGCTGGCAGACATGACTCATCCACTATCCATGCAATGTGTGTGTCCTCTGATGCAGCATGTGTAGAATTGATTATTCTGTCTCATAGTAGGGCTAGACCTATTGCTACTTAAAAAAAGAGCTTATGCACTATGTTTTGTACCCTTTTTTGTAAGCAACTGTGTCATTTGCTTTTACAGCATTGTGGGGATTTTTAAAAAAAGCTCTTCTATGAGTCACACTAAGATCATAAATCTATTTATGGAAATAGCTTCAATCAGAAATAACCAAGAAAACCGCCTGAGCTATTTTAGTGCTCAATTAGATATTTTTTATGGTGTTCAAACAATACAAAATACACAATCTGTCTTGAATTTGCACTTTAGACAAAGACTTGAAACCGGTGAAGTGTTTATTCTTTAGCAAAGACATTTGCGCTTTCCTTGAAACTTTTAAAAACTCTGATCTTTGATTTTTTTAAAATCTGTATTGCATTCTATAAGTGTTCAGATTGGGGAAAAGAGGTGGACACAAACCTGGACCCAGTGGTTTTACAAAATAGCAGGCCAAGAATAAGGAAAACCCATCTAAACGTGAACATGGTCATTTAACGAATAGTTATTTAATTTACCTTCTCCCCAACTAAAAACTGGATCGTTGTGAAAAAGGAAATAAATGTAAGTGTTTTCTTTCCTTCTATATATTATAGGGCTGCATGGTTTTTAAATAAATACATAAATATTATTGTTAATATTTAGATTTTCAACACACATAGAATATTTCTCTGATGTTTACACCATTTTGTTAAGGCTGTTTGGAGCCAAAATCAGAAATTAAATATACCTTTAATTAATTGCACAGTGCTAATTACTTTATATATATATATATATATATATATATATATATATATATATATATATATATATATATATATATATATATATATATATATATATATATATATATATATATATATATATATAAGTTGTCCTTTCCTTTTCTAGTACCACTAGCTCTAACATTCCTTCTCAAATCTCCCTGACCCTGATATGACTTTTTTTTCTCTTCTAATTAAAATCGCCAAGCCATATTTCTCTTTCCTCTCCCACTCTCTCTCCTTGTTTGGCCTTTCATCAGTCTGCCATCAAGGGGGGAAAAATCTCTCTATGATTGGCTGTAAGAGATGCATACCCTCAGCCTAGGCTCATTGCCCTGCCTTGGATGTTCCAAATTGGCAATAAAAGTCTGAAATAAGTTTTGTTCAAGACTATTGGTCTAATACTGATATGTTTAATTTGATTATCAAATGAACCTAAAACATCTCACTGTGATCTCACAAACAGTTTTTTATCAGGTTTGTCATTTAAAGGTGAATATGTCACCATGCTTTCTTGTTGTCAACAGTGACTCAAGCTGGACCCAGTGTAACTTATTTGCTGTTTCCCTGGTTCTCTAGCGGCATCACGTAACTCCAAAATCAGAATCACGTTTATTGGTCAAGATTATGTCCACAAACTAGGAATTTGATTTTGATTTCGAGTGCTCACAGCAGAGAAATATTAAGTATAACTATATATACTTTAGTCGAAATAAAAGCAAAGATAAAAAGAGCAGTATGTGCTTGCGTACGTGTCTACAGCCAAATTATTTTTATGTAAAGAAAAGAATCCGAGAGGCTGCAATAGTGCAATATTCTGATTTTGTTCCACAGCATTATAGCTGACAATCAGAATGTGAGGTGTTTATTGTGTGCATCAGAGTGTCAGTCTTGGGAAAGAAAGTGCACCTTTAGTGGCTGGATTTTATAAATGCTGCTCTGTAGCACCAAAAAAACAGTCTAAGCAGTTTGTGTCCAGGTTTGCAGAGATGTTACCTCTCCTTTACTTGGACCTGGACCTGTAAAATTCCTGGATGGTGGGGAGATTAGTCCTCTCTGCAGAACTAATTGTCCGTTGCAGTCTGGACCTGTGCTGTTTTGGGGATGAGCCAATCCACACAGTGATGGACAAACACAGGGAAGACTGAATAATGGCAGTGTAGAAGATGACAATGAGCTCCTGTGGTAGGTTGCACGTCTTGAGTTCCCACAGGAAGCACATTCTATGCTGGGGCTTTGTCTGAACATGTGTGTCTATATGTGAGGATGTTTGGTATTCTAAATTGTTCTTCCCTATATGACTTAACTGTCCTTTTAGTACATTGTTTCACCTTTTTTTAGCCCTTTCTATATTGGGCTCATATGGGACCTACAGCCAAGATTCAGATTCAGTTATGCATATGAAGCTCCCAGCCAAAGGGACTTTACTCTCATGATCGATCAGCTCCTAGATTGCCATTCGAAAAAAAATATCTCTATCTCTGAGAGGCTCATCGACACAGCTTTCTATTCCCACCAAGATTTTATTTTGGATGTCTGCATTTATTTAATCCAGCCTCAAAGAAAGAAAAAAACCTTCAGAATGAAAATACAGCTTATACATTTAAAAGTAAATCTATAGAATACATAAAGACCAGGTAAAAAAGGGTTTTGTTTCTAAATATATTTCTATATGTTTAGTTTATTATAAATATTTTAAGTTTTATTATAGACTCAGAGTAGGCACATAAGTAAATAGCCTGTACTTGTGTAGCACTTTATCAACCCAAAAACGCTTCACACTACATTCAGTCATTCACCCACTGACAGTGGTGAGCTCAATTTGTAGCTACAGCTGCCCTGGGGCAGACTGACAGAAGGATTTAAAGGAACTCCGGATTTCAGCACTTTTACAGTCTTCTGGGAGTTTGTTCCAAATAAGTGGAGGATAAGAACTAAATGCTGCTTCTCCATGTTTGGTTCTGGTTCTAGGTATGCAGAGTAGGCTTGAATCAGAAGACCTGAGTGGTCTGGAGGGTTGATACACTGATAACAAATCTGTGATGTGTTTTGGTGCTAAGCCCTAGCTCCTGCACCACTTTACAAGTAATGTATTTTTGGCACACCAGTGTAGATGTAATCTGACTGTAGACCAAGAATAATCACCTACTCTTTATTCTGCCTATGAATTGTTCATTAATTTGGCTGCAGTTTTTTATATATACCACTGACCACGGTATTCTCATAAAACTGCCATGTCTTTGGACTTTGTCAAACTGTTCTTAACTGGTTCAAATCCTACCTCACCAACAAAACATAATATACACTAACTCTATTGGAATATCAATATCTAAGACTCACAATGTGACATGACGAGTTCCTCAAGGATCTGTCCTTGGTTGCACCCTCTTTAACTTCTACATGCTTCCCCCTAGACCAAGTTATCACTCGCCATAGAGTACCATACCATTGTTTTGCAGATAATCAAATTTATATTCATTCATTCATGCATAAAAACTGGACTCTTGGCCATCTTCTTTTCCAGCCTCCACAGCACTCCAGTCATTACTGTCCACAATCATGCTCTCCCTTGAAAGAATATAAACATGGATGCAACAAAACATAAATTCCTGAGACTAAACAGCTTTAGAAGAGATGCAATTTTAAGTGGCACTCCACATCAGTTCCCATCCCTCAAAGGCACCGCCACTTTCTCCAGTCAAGATATCTCACTTTCCCCTTCTGTCCCCAGCATTGGTGTCCAGTTTGACAACATTGTACCTCTGCCAAACCTTATTCTACCACCTCAGAAATATGCCCATCGCTCTCCATCCCTGATGTTGGAAAACTTGTCCATACCTTCATTTCCTCCAGGTTGGACTACTGTAACTCCCTCCTTTCTGGTATAACAAATGGAATTTTCCAAAAACTTCATCTGTTTAGAACAGTACTACCAGAATTGTAATAAAAAGGAAGGACGTTTTTCTCTTTGAATGAAATGCCCTGATTTTCACTGCTGGTGTCTGAGGCATCATGTGCCTCCAAGCCCTATACAGAACTCACTCAGGCTGGATGGTTGCTAAGTATGCCTGGGCTCACAATGGACTATTTGTTTGGGACCCATTTGTGTTGATGTACTACAATGCCATATTGACAAAAATATTTGGGCACTAAAATGGGTTTTGATATAAAAAAAAAAAACGATTTGAATTGTGCAAAAAGTACTAAATCTATAGGGAGTCCCTCACTTTAAATAGAGCTAAAACTTAAACAGACAGGTGACGTGAAGTTATTATGGAACGCATGGATAAACCTATATGGGACCAGTTTTTAAACCTATTTCATTGGATCCTTTAAGTGAATTTTGGCTGGGTGTATCTTAGGTTATGCTGTCATCTTTGTGTACATATAAAAGTAGTATAGATTAAAACAAAGACCACTTTACATTTAGATGAAATTTCAATGCATTCTTTACTATGGTTCCTTAAATTTCATAAAGAATTCATTAAATAAATGCACAAAAATAAATGGGCATGGAGATGTGTGTTAACTCTAGGTTAGTTGCAAAACTGTCAGCATCCTGATATAAGTTCTGAGCAGCACTTAAGTTTTTTGATTCAATCAAAAATGATTTACAATAGGGGAACACCTAAATTGATTTTTTTTTTTTTTTTTTTTTTTTGCCAATCACAGAAGCCTGCAATGAAGCAAAACAGAAGCCTGCAATGAAGCAAAACATATTTGTTTGCTATCTACACCAAGATATGTGGACATTTCAAACATCCTAAACTCTTCTTTTCCCTGAGAGTAAACGACAGAAGGCAGAATTTACATGAGCTGCGGGGCTAATACTGAGGCTCTACACTCAAGCTGAGAAAGCTGAGGCCCTCCCAAATTGTTTATTTCACCAAGCCTCCTTACTGTCAACAGCGACCCAAGCTGGACCCAAGCACCTCATTTGTTCTCCTTTTCTGTATTCATTGTCCCCTGCTTGCCTTCTCTGTTCAAATTTAATTCAACTTACCAAACTGAAATCAGCCCATTTTGAAGTAGCTGCTACCCCTCACGTGCACAGAGCTGTTGACATTATGTGAATTAAATTTTTTGTTGTGTGATGTGAGTGCACATAATTTTTTATTAGCTGGATTTAATAGGAAAAAAACATAGAAGACCTTGGATCAACCATTTATTGTTGCAAAAGCATTGCAACGCCTCAGCTTGAGCCACAGAAAATGAGCCTAACATCTGTAAATGCATTTCCCTCTCACCAATCTGTGCTGCCAGAAAAAAAGCACCTTTGGATAAAAGGGAGATGTTGTCCCCTGGATTCAACAGAAAAGAAGAAAAGGAGCATATTTCACCCTTTGAAGAGACAGGAGTGGAGTTATATCCTTGGTAACATCAAATATGATTAGCATCAAGTGCCGAAATTGTTTCACCTTTAATCTTTCTGGAATCAAACGCTCAATAATCATGTAACTACCCAGAGTGTTTTAGGAAAGCGTTTGGACAGTGGGCGGTTTGCAGTCCAGACAACACTGAAATGTCACTAATCAAGATCTGAACAGGCAATCCTCTGAGGCAACGACTCAAACCACATTGCCACTGAGAAGCTGGTTGAAAAGTAGCTTTTTGAAACCCCATTCAAATAAAGCTTTGGGATAATACCTAACCATTTATCTTATTTTAATCATGTGGCCACCACCTATCCAGATAATTACCACAATTATTGTATTTAGCAGTTTTTGCCATAAAACAACAAATACAACAAGAACAGCAAGTATCAAGAGCTGAGTATTATACAATTGAATTAATTGAGAGGCTATAAAACATCAATCTTATTATAAATGGGAACTATTCCAGCAAACAATACTAAAACCAAAATGAAATACAACACAAATAATACAATCGCATTAAAAGCAACAACAAGTATCCTTAAGATTTCTGAGACTCTCAGACAGCTCTTTGATTCAAGAGTTTTTGAACTTGCTGTACAGAGTTATAGAATGAGGAGGACGCATATGCGAAGGGTCTTTAGCTAAGTTTTGACTGGCCAGATGAAACATCAAGGGTTAAAAAGCCCTGGGTACTCTGGCTGTGACTGCACTGTTTATGGCTTATGCACATTGACAAGTACTGATTTATTTATAAAACTGCCTAATGGAAAGATCTGTGTGCAGGTAAAAATGTCCAGCTAACTAAAGTATACAGATTGCTCTGATGTGTGAAAGAATGTACGTGCAGTTATGAATCTTAAACGTGCAATAAGCAACATTTCACCACTGGGTGGGCTGTTTGTCAAGCCATGCCTTTCGCTACCACCACTCCATCTGCAACCCAGTTAATATATCAGCTAAACAAGTGTTTTATTAGTTATAATGCATTGGCAAAGTGTTTGTACTCTTACACTCTTACACAAACTCTTGGGCAATTAGGCAATTACATCAATAAAATGCATCTGTGTTCCTCGTCCATAAGAGACGACTGCCCATACCATAACCCCACCGCCACCATGGGCCACTCGATCCACAACATTGACATCAGAAAACCGCTCTCCCCCACGACGCCACACACACTGTCTTCCATCTGCCCTGAACTGTGTAAACCGGGATTCATCTGTCTAAGGCACACCTGTGCACTAATCATGGTGTCTAATCAGCATCTTGATATGGCACACCCGTGAGGTGGTATGGATTATCTCAGCAAAGGAGAAGTGCTCACTATCACAGATTTAGACTGGTTTGTGAACAATATTTGAGGGAAATGGTGATATTGTGTATGTGGAAAAAGTTTTAGATCTTTGAGTTCATCTCTTAAAAAATGGGAGCAAAACCAAAAGTGTTGCATTTATATTTTTGTTGAGTGTACTTGACCTTTCATTGAATACATACTAGGCACTTGTAGCCTAAGCTAATTTGAAAGCTTGAGTCTATTAAGGAATTTAATATTTATAACAAATTGACATAGTTGTGTTTACATTCAACACGAGACATGACTTATGAAAATATACTGCTACATAATTCAAACACAGCTGTTGTGTTGAGACCATTGTGATCCCGTTAACAGCTACAAATAAAACAGTGGCATGTGCATATTTCTGTGAACCTCCACATGGACACAACTATGTGAAATCTTGTATATATAAACCAAAAAGAAGTTGGTCAAGAGCCATTTCAGTGTCTGACATTTGCAGCATTCAGTACCACTGTTGAGCAATGTTTTAATTAATAATGTATTGTTTGCTCAAAACCATGAGGATTAGTTAATTTGTTGAGTTCATCTCTGTGGTTTGTGTCCAAAACCAGCCCTGAAGATCAGCTGTCCTGCAAGTTTTAGATGTGTCCATACTCCGGTACAACTGAATCAAATGAATGGTCCATCACCATAGCTCTGGACAACTTGATTGTGTGCTAGACAGTCAATTCAGCCATCTGATTAAGGTGTCTTAGAGCAGGGAGATAAAATCTAATGTTGGACAAGCTTTACAGTTGAGCCAGCCAAGATTCAAATACCAATGTGGAACATTTACACACCTAAATAGTAACACTGTAATGCAGTGTGTGCTGCAGTAGTATATAAACTAACCACCCATGTGGCTTCTTTGTTTGTAAACAAAGCTTATGGTTACTCATTATCCAAAGGCCAGGCTCATGTGGCGAGATTGTGTACTCATCCTGGGCCTTTGCTCTGCGTCATCTCTCTCATCATAGAGACTGACTGACCTCAGATGACTTTGCAGACACACTCTGCAGTCTACAAGTCACGTGCAAGTGCAACCCCCCACTCCCTGTTGTTGGGCTCTCTTTTTTCTCATCACAGCATTCATCTGTGGTTCTCCCAGCCATATAAGATCGTAGGAATCATTTCATTAGCAACAATTAAAACATTTTTTTCCTCTCTCTTCTTCTCTCTTGATGCTATTACCACAGGGTTAAATGTAAGGGTTGTGTCACTGTAAATTGCATCATCTGTCTTTTTGCAGCTCTGCAAATGTGATCTTTAAGAGCAGCTTTGATGTCAGGGCCACTCTTTCTCTTCTTCACACATTTAATCATCACTTTGCTCTCCTAGTAAGCCAGGAATTCAAAATCTTGATAGGAAAGGAAAGCTGTGTTCACATTTATTCAGCCCCATCTCCACCAAGTTGAGCTTCTCACAGCAAGACTCTGCAAATGTGTACCATAGACAGAATAAAGTTCAGGAAAGGGTCAAAAGTGAAATATTCTGTCCTGACTCTGTCTCCCATGTCTCAGTGTACTTTTTTACAATACAGTAAAACTACTTTTTTGCCAATTATTTTTTATTAAAGTGTGAACAATTTCCATAACCATTAAAAGCCCCCTGTTAGCAGTGATTTATGGGACAGCATCTGTTCTCACTGCTGCCCCCCTGTTCTCACCCGAGCTATATTGCATTGCACCACTGTGATGTTTGATTTGAAGGCCGAACTCCTGGTAGCATAAATGATATGCTCAAATTATGTCTGTAGTTAAATCAATCATCTGAAATGGATTGGTATCATCTGACTTTGAGAGCCCCCATCACAGAGTGGGGCTAATTTATGGGGTCGCAGGAGGGCCATGGCTTTGGCTGCAGTGATACACTGTAATCAAGATGGGATCCAGAGCACAGAGGCCTGGGAGAGATAAATCAACCAGATGAACTGCTGCTATATATTGCTGGGTGGTGAACTAGCACACGCACACACAATATGGGACAAAATCTCAATGAGTCACTTAGGCAAGCATCGCAAACCATCATCGGGAAACACGTGTTCACACATATACACATTCCCGCATGCATGCACACATGCACGCATGCATGCACAAAGACTCAGCACGGGCTGCTCTCTGTTAATTCCTGCCATTAACAGTGGCATTTAAAGGTGTCTCCCCAGTGCAAAGCTGTCTGTGTAAAGTACCTTTTCATTAAGTTCTCATTGTGTGGGCCTCTAGGGGGTGAGGAGGGCTGATGCTTGGTAAGTACCTGTGATTGTGTGAGTGGAGTGGGTTTACGACTAAGACAGAGAAACAGTGCAAATAAAGCTGGAAAGATGAGGGGAGGAGACTGCGATAAACTGCCCAGATTCACAGGCTAAACCGAAAGGTTGCAAGAGCAAAAGTTGCTGTACTGTGTTCCAACAGAATCAAACACAAAAAGAAGGTGGATCTCAGTAGTCAATCTCCTTTGTGGCAATGCCAGGAGATGGCATTCTAGATTTGGGCATTGCTAGAAAAATGTCCTGCTACTTATGATTTCTTGGTCTTCTACAATGGTTTTTCAGATTGAAAAACCATTCAATTTTATGTTTCATTGTAGGAATAGGGGTATTAATAGCAGTGCTCCTTTTGCCGTTTCGGCCCATCTTCTTTTCCAGTGCATGGACACTAACACACCCAGATCCAAGCAACCCACAGTCCTCAGCACAAACACATACACTTATTAAATGAGAAATGAAAGATGACCTTTCAGTCGCCACCGGATGAAACAGTAACCTTTAATCCGGGCCACAACCCTTCCGTTTCTACTGGAGACCAGACGCTACATGTCGACTGGTATCAGCAGTGTTGAAAGAGATCTTCGAAAACAACTCAAACAACCACATATTGCTGGTCTAACTGACCTTCACAAAGTGAATGAGCTTTCTCTAAATCAAGTGAATTTGCTCTTTGAGTGGATAGGGATTAACTAGGTGACCCCATGTGCACCGATATTGCCCACAGATTATGTTTCCTTTGGGATCCTTTGACTTCTCTTGAATCATCATTGTTCAAAGGAAAAAGGCTTTCTGCAAAGTTTATTCATGCTGTTTCAAACACATTACAACTATAGCTGTTGATACTATATTACTGGTGGCAATAATTTATGGTTGCATCCCTTTAAAAAATGGAGATTGACACTGTAGTTGGGGAAGTTTGTCTTTTTCTTCCTAAGATAAAGAGATCCAGACAAGGTGGCAAACAGAGTATGGTACAGTAACTGGGGTTAAGATTGAGTCTAATGATAGGTGGTGGGTAGCCAGCGGTGGAAAATACACATTAACTCAATTGCTGCACTTAAGTGCAATTGTGAGGTAATTGCACTTTCAAGTTCCAACAAGAACTGATATTTATTATCCTCATAATATCCAATGTGGATAATTAAATTACAAAAAGTATCTTACTCAAAAAGTCATTTGCATAAATTATTTTGGGTAATTTAATTTAAAATAGTGTTATTTCACCTCCTTATTATACTAATACATTTTGCCTGCATCTTGCAAAGGGGCGTAATACCATGTCCTGTCATATCTAGGGAGTATGTGTGTTGCTTATGATGCATTTGGTTTTGGGTAAAATGGGTGTAAATTTTACAGTCTGCTACAGCACAAGGAAAAAGTAAGTTATCTAAAGCTTTATGTCACTGCATCTTGTTTGAATAATATTTATTAATCGTCTGAACCAGTGTTTCCCAAGTCACACTGCCCTGCATGTTTTTGACGGTTCCTTGTTTTAAACACACCTGATTCAGATGATTGCAGTTCAAAAGCCTGTAAATCAGCTGTCAACGGAAATCAGGTGTGCTCAAGCAGAGGAACATCTAAAGCGTGCTGGACAGTGTGCCTTGAGGACCAGGGTTGGGAAAAACTGATCTGAACATCTTAGGCTGAAATTAAAATGCTCTATTCACAGACTATAATTGCCCCCCAAGTGGTTGGATAATTATTAGCTGAATTAATAAGAAAACAAGTCTGACTCCCCCAGCACTCCAAGTATCCAGCATGCTGAGGTGCAGTAATCTTAATTTGTACAGACAAAGTAAATCTGGATTGCATTTTCTTTTATAGATAAAATTACTATCAGATCTTTGCTTCTTTGCTTTGTATTTGAGTAAAACTTGCACACATTTTGCAGCTGTGCGACTGCAATGAGAGTAAACGACATCTTTAAGTTGTTGTGCCTTTCCACCGAACTTCTTAGAATACCCATCCTGCACCATCACCGCTGCATTTGTATTTTTATTTAAACAAATTGGTCAGCAGCACAACAATGAAAATAGGAGCTTAATTGCATGAAATATTTACTTTTAGGGAAACAGCTGAAATGCCAAAGCAGACATTTTTAAGGTAAGCTTCAGTACGTTTAGAGTTTTTTTTTTAGATGGATGTTTAAGCTTCAGATAGAACCAAACTAGCTGCTGCCTTTGCTGTCCATATTTGTGCAAAGCTGGATAAAAGGACTCCTGACATCAACCCTGCCTGCAAGCTGAATTATCGGTATGCGTGCACTCACAAACACACGAGAATCCATCTTTTACCGCTTCCGCTTCAATTATTTGTGTCTGAATCAAAAACGGTTCAGGCCAGTCACATTGTAGTATTGTGGTTTAACGAAAGCAAGAGCTGCCGAGCCCACAGCCGAACCAACACAAACATGGCAGCGCATGAGGACGCACGCGGAGCTGCTGCTATCACATCTGTTCTGTAAGAATCCACAATTTCATCTTTGAAAGAAGAACAGCAAGAAGTGCCTTGACTATCTTACCTTCTTGTGGTTTCTTATGACGCGTGCTGCTTTCGTTTCAATTTGATACTGTGATTGGCTAAAACCAACCTCTGGTAGGCGGTACTAGGTGTTGCTTTGCCCAATCAGCTTGGAGAGTTCTGCTGGATGTCCCTACTTTCCCCAAACGGATTTAACAGGAGCAGTCCCAGATTGATAATGTGCAGTACGTAGAGTGCCACACACTATCAATCTGGCTAGTCAGGTTATCCTGACATAAGCTTTCTGCTAAAGTTAGAAGCATTAAAGGGACAGCTATTTTTGATCGCTGAGAAGAAAGCACATAAAATGTGTATATAACACTAGAAAATGCCCAATGAGCACTATAGCCTTATTTTCACTGTAAAAATGGTTAAGATCAAAAGCCTTTACAATACAAGACTGGCAATTTATTATCTGAGTACTTGTCATGAATATACTGCATGCATAAAACCAAGTGACTATTATAACTTTCCCTTCTTTACACAAAAGCTTCATGTTGCAGTCCGATCCAATTAGTATGCCCTGTTTCCATGTAATTATCCTGCATATCACAAGACAATTCCCATATTTCATACAGAATAAACATATGAAGACACAAAACTATGAGAAGGCCAATTAGAGTGATGGATATCAGTAGAGATGCCACAGAAGGTTTTCTCCAAGGGCAATGGGGGAAATGTAGCCTTTAATAAACATCTACCTCCTCTGCCATTGCGGGGCTTCCTAATTGCAGCGTTACACATCCAGCAATTTTCACCTAATTTATTCCTGGAAGGCATAGTGTGTAGGTCACCCTTCACATGGCCACAGTGCCAAGTACAGGCAAAAATGGTAAAATCCAATTAAATGTGGACAGTAATGTCTGGCAATAGTTGCAGTCGCTTTAGTGTTTTGTTTAAAATAAACTATAATGGAAAACCTGTCCTTTCTGACTCAGAGCAATGCTTAGGTGACAAGATATAGAAGTTGTAACCACCAACACTAACATCTTTTAAGTTTGTCATGGTATTATGTTAGGGTTCTACAGTCATAATCATTTATTATTTCGGTGAACCTAAAAAAAGCAATGGCTGCAAGAATGACAACAGCAATAGCGCCACAGCTTCGGTCTTAAAACTCTTCTGACAAACTGAAAAATCAGCACTCCGTCAGTAGCTCAGGTTCAACCTTTAATGTAATCAAAGGGAAAGTTGGCTGCCTTTTTGAAATGCTACTTCGTCCCCAGGTGGCCACTGGTAGCGCAGTGTGAGGTGAATGATAAGTATTTCTGTCAGCCTGGTGGTAGCATATTCCCTGCCAGGTCATCACAGTGACTCCTCGTCCTATAGCTGCTCTGACGCTGTGTTATTGAGCTAAAGCCCTCCAGCTGTTTGGTGCTATATTTCAAGTAATTGAGCCATGGGACTGGGAGTGAAGTATCAGAGAGGGGGATGTGTGTGGAAGATTGTGTGTGTATGTGAGTGGGTGTAATAGATGTTTTGACTGCCATGTCAAAGGTAATTGAGTCATAGGTAAGAGAGAGTGAACTTGCCAACTGTCAATTTCTTATAAGCTAAGTCAGTCAGAATGCATCACAGCCTATAATTCAAAGAGACAAGTATGCATGTGTGTACTACCATACAGTATATATATTGTATGGTGGTGTGTATATATATATATTATACATTGTATTTTTATACATAGCATTACAAATTAAGACTCACTAATAATGTTAATTTATTGAACAGAAAAGATTCACATCTATCCTTCAATAGGCTGCGCTGACAACCAACACTAGATTGTCGCACACTTTCTGGCAGACGGTAAACGTAACATGTGCATTTCCAGTATTTTGATTGGACGATCCGAGCTTGGGGTCGTAGTGCCCCACGGCTGTCTACTGAGAGCGTGTTGGGCATGCGCACTGCGATCTCAGATGTTCATTATTTAAACAAACATTGGTGGGCTGACTCCAATATCAAGGTGCCTCAAGAGGATTTAACCTACTGAGCTTGTCAGTTTTCTTACAGAATTAGATATATAGACACAAATGTTTTAACATAATTTTATTGGTAAGGGAATGGGTCTTTTTTACAAGATAATATATATACAAGATAAAAAAAAAAAATATATATATATATATATATATATATATATATATATATATATATATATATGAAACATATACTGCTAGACCTATCCTAACAGCAGATTTGTGCTATTAACAACTCATCTAAATTACTAAGGTTTAAGTAAAGGTCAAGTAAGGCTGAATCCCATTTTGCCGCATGCTCTCACTCTCAACTCTTAGCCCTGTGTTTCCAAGGGACAACACATCTTCCATATAACATATTCCATAAGGGACAAGACATCCCATGGAATATGTGATGTAGAGCTTAAGCAAAGAATGGCTTTGTAACCCATAAAAATCTTCATCTTTTATAGGCATACCGAGGATATAAAGTGGTATGAGCTGCTTATACCTTCAGATTTTAATAGTACAGTAGCTTCTAATTTATAAACTCACTGGCCACTTTTTTTTAGGTGTATATCTGTTTCATTGCTGGTAAACTCAAACGGGGAATCAGCCAATCACAGCAAGTCAATATATCCATGCATGTACATGTGGTAAAGACAATTTCTTTTCCCTCTGGGATTATTCAAGTATTTCTGATTCTGATACAAACCCAAGCATCAGAAAGGAAGAAAATGGGTATTTAGATTACTTTGAACTCAGCATGGTTGTTGGTGCCAAATGGGCAGGTCTGAGTATTTTGTTAAGCAACTGATCGACTAGGATTTTTTAAAGCCCAATCATCTATTGAGTTTACAGAGAATGGTCCGAAAAAACAGAACATGTTCCGGGAGCAGCAGTTGTTTGGACCCCTGTCAAAAGGATGTTTATGTTCTAAGATCAGAGTACAGCCTGGAAGTAGTTCAACAATAACTCAAATGATCTATTGTTACAAAAAAAGGTAATTAGTGTACCATCTGAACATTCAATATATCAAGCCTTGAAACAGGGCTATGTGACAACAGGCCACACTGGAAATAAGGTGGCAATTCAGACAGGTTCACCAAAACTGGACAGTAACAGAATGGAAAAACGCTGCCTGGTCTGACTACTCATGATTTCAGCTGCAGCTTAGTACCAACTCAGGATCATTTACATGCCACAGCCTACCTGAATATTATTGCTGACCATGTCACACTATATACAGTACGACCACATTGAACTTGTCATTTGACGTGTCCAGCAAGACAATGCTCATGGGTTACTTTATAGTGTCATAGAGAAAAATACTGTAGTACCATATTTTTTGGTCTATAAGTTGCCTTTTGTTTCATAATTTGGCCGATTTTGCGACTTATAGTCAGATGTGACTTATATATCAATTTTAAATGGTAATTAATTGTGACCAACATGAACCAAGAAGTAAACATTACCGTTTATAGCAGAAAGAGGTCTCTCTAGGCTTGTGAAACTATATGGTGCTCCAGTGCCAGATGAAAAATTAACTGAAACATTAATTTATAGAAAACAGCGACTGAACCAATGTTTGTATGTTGTTTCACTGTTACAGCGTGCATTCATGCAACGGTGGGTTGCGTGGTGCAGCTCAAAGGGCCCAGAGACTGCAACAGAACCCTGTTATTGGGCTGTCCATGAAGCTGATAACAGCTAGCACTAGCTTACAGGTCTGTTGTCAGGGTGGTTTACAACGTTTTTATTTATTTATTTATTTATTTGACAGGGACAGTACAATTAAACATTGCAACCAAACAGGTGGCCGATGTCCAAGTACATAAGGCTTGTAGCCATGGGCTAATTTGCAGCCTTCGTCCCTGGTTAGGCTTTTAAAAGGTGTAAGCATTAAGGGGTAGGGAGGTTAGTAACGACACACAAATGCATGAAAAACAAGAGAAGTTAAAACAAACAATACAATACAAGCCAGTTTAGTGCTCACACTTTTGATTGTCTTTGAGCCATTTTTTTAATCTTGCGGAGAAAAGTTGAACATCAGTCTGTGACTTAAGCTCCAGAGGCAAAGAGTTCCATAAATGTGATGCTTTCACTGAGAAGGCGGACTGACCCATAGATGTCCGACATCTTTTAATCCTACAGTTCCCTCTAGCTCCAGCTCTTGTCCTGATTCCTTCATTTGCATACTTTAAAACAAATTAAGCCATTTAAATAGCTTTTAAAAATGAGAAATTTATAAAATTTATAAAATTTTGATGATGTACATGAGCTTTATGCTGCTCTGAAACATCCACGTGATAAGGCTAGCTTAGCATGTAACACCGTTACGTCCTCGGTCTAATTTCAGTGTAATTTTAACAACTTTCAGCATAATGGGTCGTAACGCTGAAATTCAGTGGCCAGAACCTTCCCGGTTGGAGTCGCTGGCTTGTTATGCTAATTTACTCCATTCAACCTTCTTTGTAATTAGAAATCTATATAAGATTAAAAGTAAGTTAGAAATAAGGGTATTACTTCAAAGATCACCTAGGGATGTAGTTCTTAGCAGTATTTATTTATTTATTTTAAGAAAAGCAGGTTTGTTAGGAAGAATAGAATATGGAACGTCTGATCAATACTCCAATCTAGAGGGTGGCGGTAATGCACCTTAAATTCTTTGCCAACCACCATAAAAAGACAAGAAGAAGAACCTCCCAGGTATGTTCCGCATTATCCAGCCAGTTGTGAATGCAGCTGTGTAATTGAATAAGTGTGCTTACCAGATTAAATGTCAGTATTTAGTCTTGGATTGTGTGAAATAAATTTCTAAATAAATGTGTATAGTCCGGTGCGACTTATATATGTTTTTTTTTTTTTTCTCTTTATAATGCATTTTTTGATTGAAGCAACTTATATTACAGAGCGACTTATTGTCCGAAAAGTATGGCAGTTCCTCTCTGAGATGTTCAAACTTCAAGGCTTTAATATACCTACATTCTATGTTTGTTGTACTTTTGGTAGATGGCACTTGTACTGTATGCTCTACCTCCTGGTTCCAACGTCGACTATGTCAGCGTAGAATTGAATCAGCAAACCTCATGGACAGCTGATCAGTCAACAGCTGTGCTGATCCATATGAAATCTGTTTGTCTACACAGCAAGGTCACACTGAGTGATATTAGCAAGATGTTGAACACAACATATCCAATGAGCTGCCGAAGAAAAGGGAGATCTCTTAGTTTTTGTCATATTGTCTTTACACACACACACACATTGTATTCTTTAGAATAGAATAGAATGTTTATATAGAAATCTTTTTTTAATTTGTCCATCTGTTGGGAAATTATATTCTTTCAGCACTAAAGCAATATACAAAAGGAAATAAAGTGGCTGTGGACAATAATAAAAAAAAGTAACAATGCGACTAAAGATTGAGAAATATGCAATTATGTCATGTGCATCAAAGCAACTATGCAGAAATGATCAAATAGTAAATGGAGATCCTAATTATACGTTCCTGGTTTATAGACACTATGTAACTATGGCTATGTTGGAAAATAAACATCTGTGTAAAGAATATGTAGAATGCAAACGATGGGACCCAATCAGAACACTTGCAGTTTATTAATTACAACAGTGTCTGTGTGTGTGTTATTATGACACACACGTGTGTGTGTCATAATTTTGAATGATAGTCATGATCTATGCGTGTGATATTCGAAATGTATAAGAAGAGTGACATCTGGTGGGTAAAAGTCGAACGGCACAGAGAAATTGCACATAGAGTTTAGGTCGCAAATTTTTAAAATCTTCAGATTTTTTTTTCTAAGATCCACCTTTCAGTGTTGCGTTACGGGCGAAATGCTTTCGCTAAATGTGTTCGTCTACATGTAAATCTAGCACGCATCCCCCGGAACTCTTTTCCCTGACGCAATTCCGTACACGGAACTGGATATGGGTTGCGCCATTGATGCTAACCTCTGTAGCTATCCCTACTGGTTGTAGGTGTCATTCAGTTGTCTCTCTGCATTAATTATAAACTCGTTAACCGATGCAGAGCTAAATGACAGCCACTGCGCCCCCTCTGCGCCACTGTTTTGTAAACAATTCATTCAGCCGAGGCGCAAAAATGAGAGAAGGGTGAGTAGCTGGCTACTTAGTCCACCCTTTGGTGACAGCTAGGTGGCTAACTTCAAAAGCTACATCTAGCCATGCTAACAGCCAGGGGTAGCAATAGATAGCCAAGTTGTTAGCATCTTTGGCACTCGTTTGCATGTAAGGTAACATTGCCGATGGGGTTGAGGTGATATTTGATGACACCACCGTCCTTACTCATTCGGCAGCTCCTTGTGAAAGACCTGAAACACGACTTAGCGATTACTTCCGTTGCCGTTTTGACGTTAGGTACCAGGGAGGACGTCTAGCTGCAGTAAGGCTTTATGTTTCCCCAGACTGACAGCAAGCCTTTACCGATTGTGCCGTGCGGGTGCGGTTTAGACAGTTTCTCTTCTCGTATTGCTCCTTTGTCTCTGGATAATGGGGTTATTTTATCGCCGTGCCTCGTTTTTGGGAATCTTTTTTCAATGTCTGTTTATATATTTATGAAAAAATATCCAAAAGACAGACTCTGCTTGTGACAGATGAGGATGTAGTTTGTGCTGTGGAAATGTTTTAATACGTATTTAATATTTTTCCGGCGTGTATTTAAACATAAATATTGATTGATGGCACCAACCCTGAAACCCAACAGCGGTGTGTCTGTGAAGGCATCACACAATATGTGCCCCATGAGTTTTAATACAGCTTAATCCTTGACTCCGCTCCAGCTGTCTGAATCTTTCCATATGTGCTTAAGTTTAATTTTGTTGTGCATCCACCTTTCTTTGTAGAGATCAGGATTTTGACTCTTGTTTCTCATGCATAGTATTTAGGGCTGCTCCATACCTGAATACGTTGAATTGTGACGACAACAGTAATGCTGTTTAACCTGCATTTTCATCACTTTTTTTTTAAAGGATAATGTTTCTTCATAATGACCCAATAATGTCTGTAATTCAATACATTGTGCAACCCTAATTATTAAACAAATATCTTATTGCTTTACTAGATTTGCAGATTAAAATCTGTTTTCTTTTGTTTTTCTGTTGTAAATATTTTTAATAAATAACCTCCTCACATAAATAGCAGTTTTACTTTCAAATAGGCTTTAGTCCCAAATAATAAAGATGCCTGCTACTTTATATGCAAATATTTTTTTACAACATACATTTAGTATTCTTTTCTGTCTTAACAGGTTTATTTAATATTATTCCCCTTCCCTGATTCTCTCCTGGACTTTGTCTTTTTGCAGATTGTGTATTTTGTGACCCAGCTCTTGTGCAGCCATGGAGAAGCC
This sequence comes from Fundulus heteroclitus, assembly GCF_011125445.2. NCBI lineage: Eukaryota > Metazoa > Chordata > Actinopteri > Cyprinodontiformes > Fundulidae > Fundulus > Fundulus heteroclitus. The sequence goes on from NW_023397305.1 coordinate 31,161, forward strand.
CTGGAGGCTGTGGGGGGCGATGGAGCGATGCACCCTGACTCTGGTGTCCTGGTCCTGGGGGGCCTGCCGAGTTTCCCTCCTGGCTCTCATCCTCACCTTCCACCTCTACGGAGGCTTTTTCCTCCTTGCTCTCATCCTCGCCTCTGTAGCAGGCATCCTCTACAAGTTTCAGGATGTGCTTCTCTACTTTCCCGACCAGCCTTCCTCCTCTCGCCTGTACGTTCCGATGCCAACAGGAATCCCCCATGAGAATGTTTACATTCGCACCAAGGACGGTGTGAAGCTGAACCTCATCCTCCTTCGTTACACAGGAGGGGATTCGTCTTCTGGCGTCACCTCCAACAATCAGAGCAGCCCCACATCCTGTGCTCCTCCCACGATCCTTTATTTCCACGGTAACGCAGGTAATATTGGTCACAGGGTGCCAAACGCCCTTCTAATGCTGGTCAATCTAAAAGCAAACGTGGTGCTTGTTGATTACCGCGGCTATGGAAAAAGCGAGGGAGAGCCATGTGAAGACGGGCTGTACCTGGATGCCGAAGCGACGCTGGACTATGTCATGACCCGCCCGGACCTGGACAAAACAAAAGTGGTACTCTTCGGTCGCTCATTAGGAGGCGCTGTGGCTGTGCGTCTGGCATCAGTCAACCCCCATCGTGTCGCGGCCATCATCGTTGAAAACACCTTCCTCAGCATCCCTCACATGGCTTCAACACTCTTCTCCTTCTTGCCAATGCGCCTGCTGCCCCTCTGGTGCTATAAGAATCAGTTTCTGTCCTATCGACAGGTGGCGCTGTGCCGCATGCCTTCGCTGTTTGTGTCGGGTCTGTCGGACCAGCTCATCCCGCCGGTGATGATGAAGCAGCTGTACGAGCTGTCCCCTGCACGGACTAAGCGGCTGGCAATCTTCCCGGAGGGCACGCACAACGACACGTGGCAGTGTCAGGGCTACTTCGCTGCTTTGGAGCAGTTCATGAAAGACCTGCTGAAGAGCCACGCCCACGAGGAAAGTGCTCAGCCCTCAGCCAGCGTCACCATTATCTGATAAAACAGTCCGGACTGGATCAAAAGAGCTAATTCACCGAACTTAATAGATTTTTTTTTTTTTTTTTGGGAATGAATGTACATTTTTTTTAATGCATTTGTGTTTTTGATTTTATTTCACTCTTTCTACTTTTCTGTAAATTTGATATGCTAAAATATTTTCACTATTTCAAGGGTGGAGGCGATGGTAAGATCTCCCTGGGATTTATTTTTTTTTCTGTTCTGTTTCAGATATGACAGCATGCGTCTCTGACTTTTCTATGATTGAAGCCGGAGCAGCATAGTTGCTAACGTCACATGATGTGCTGAAACCACAGAAGAGTTTTTCCAGTGCCGGTGTGTTGACATTTCTACGAATCAGCTGATCGTGTTTTAACAGAATATTGACCATTAACAACCCACCGGTGGTAGTATCAAAACACAAATGACAAAAACACAAATGTGTCTAATTTTGTAAATTAGGGTGCCGTGTGGAGGTATGATGTAAATATATTTGTTAATCAACTGCACTTTCTGTTCGGATTTACCTAAAACTTTCTTTGTGTGGGCTGACATGAGGAGTATGAGGATGTACCCTCCCTTGTTGTTCTTGTGTGTGCAGCAGCTTGGCATGTCACCACACACTCCTGATGAATATTTATGCGCATCTTCAGATTTGGCCTGCCACATTAAAATAAAGAGAAGCGGCTACATATCTATCATTAGCTGGCATAGAAGAAGTGCCGAGTAATGTAAAGCGAGCCCATTTCCTGTCAAACTGCTTCTTGATTTGAGATGAGGAGCTGCTGTTTTCTCAAGTCCTGTCAAAATACAGACGCATCTAAATGACTTAGAATGCCATAAAAAGTTTAATTTGGCTCTCAAAAGTCAAAATCATGTATATCTATTATATAACAGTACTTTTATTTGAGTTGTTTTTATTTCTCCTAATTTAGTTGTGTATGGCTTACAGCTAATTTAAACTTTAAAGTTGTTTTCTCAGAAAATGAGAACTTTACAAAAGACTAATAAAATGGGGGAAACAACAGATCACTGAAAGTGTCCATGTACTGTAGTATGTATGCTCTCAGTACTTAGTTGGGCCTTCTTTTGCATGAATTAGTGCAGCATGGCATGAAGGTGATGATCTAGTGGCTCTGCTGAGGTGTTACAAAGCCCAGGTTGCTTTAATAGCAGCCTTCAGCCCTTCTGCATTGTTGGTCCTGGTGTCTCATCATTTTTTGTATAATAATTTGTTGAATATCTGTGTGGTTTGGGTCATTCACTAGCCTGACAACCACAGTCATGCCATCGTCGATAAATGAGCTACTTTAGACAAATCTAGACAGGTGTCAAGTCCTGCTGGAAAATTAAATCAGTAGCTATGTGAAGCTTTTTAGCATGAGGAAGTAAGAAGTAATTTCCAATTAAACATCTGTGCTCGACCAACCACCAGTAGATGACATGTTTCCATAAATCATCACAGACTGAAAACCTCACTCTGAACCTCTAGTAAGTTGAATTCTGTACCTCCCCACTCTTCATCCAGATTCAGGAATGTTATTTTCCAGATGGTTGTACCACTGAAAGCCAGGCCAATCTGTTTTCATCTTAACCCGGGTAAGATGATTCTGGCATCTTGTTCAGGAGTGGACGAACACAACCAACGCAACACTTGTAGGCCCTGTCCTCGATGCGTCTTCAGGCTCTGCCTCAAACAGCAGTCCAAACTTTGTGAATCACCTCCAAAGTTCTTCCTTCCTCTCAACTTTCAGTGTATATGACTGGATACTGCCCTCTGTGAGACAATATCTTTAGGAAAGACGCTTTGCGTGCTAGCATCCTTCTGGACAGTGTTAAAGACTGCTGGACAGCAGTCAGAAGTCCCCATATGTCATAGCATACAACTCCTGTATTAATGGTTGCCTTTTATTGGTCTTGAGTGAAACAATTGTTTTCTGAGAAGATTCATTTGGAGTTTTTAAAAGCTGTGAGCCATAGTCCTCAGAAGTGAATGCTTAAAATTAATCACTTTGTTTCACATTTTGGATTCAATTATGGAAAGAAATTGTTTTTTCTTTTGAAAATATTCAGATGTGCTGAGATGCGCCCGTACAACTAGCCCACGGAGGAGTTGTAAAAATGAGTTTTAGTCGATACGCAGCAGGTAACGCGTTGCTTTGCTTTCTGTGGTTTGAAGCAGATTTGGTTTCTACGGTAATCCTCTTGGCCCGTTTGGGGATTAGGTCACTTAAGTCAATCTTTTGGAGATGATTAGTTACAAAATAACCAGATATTTTTATTTACACCTCGTGGTGAAACAATGACATGTCATCCACGTTGAAGAATAATGAAACACCCTGTTAGTGTTCCAGTCTGCTGCAGATCATTGACCAACTGCAACAGGCTAGATTTTAGCAGAAGAATCCTAAGAACTATATTTTCGTTTTAATTTCTGTTTCGCTACGTTTATTTTTCTTTTAAACAGACTGGCCAGTTCAGCTGGGGGTTTCCAGTAATCAACCACGTTCTTTCCCCTTAAACCATACCAAGTATATGCTGCAGTGTTTTTCTTGTAATAAAGTGTGTTCATGGGGGGTCAGCCCCATTCAGCACTGGAAATAAAGTGTGAGCGTTTTTAGTCTAATGTTGTGATTATTTATGATCTATTATCCTTTGCATTTTAATTGTTAATTGAAGGATCCCCCCCCGCTGCTGTGGCAAAATGGCTTCTCTCTCTTGGGGAGGACTTTTAATGAGCTAATTAACCTTTCCTTCGTGTCTTCCACAGGATGGGGCTAAAACCTGAAGATTAAAATGCTATTATCCACTGTTGCTTTCTGAATGCAGGACACTGTACTGCAGTGGTTGGAAAGCCATTTAAATACTTTAAATAGTGCTCGGCCATAGTGGGTAAAAAAAGTGGGGAGAAAAAAAAAGAGTGACAACAGCTAAACTTGCGTCTTTTGATGCAAATCCAACTTGAAAATGATCTGCAGGCCACTATGAATGTCAGGTGGCGGTCTTAAAATAAAATGCATTGTAATGGATTGTGTAATGGCATTCCTTCCTCCCAATTCAATGACTTCTTACCACTGGTTGCACTAAACGGTTTTAGGCATTTTTGTATTATATCAAATCGGCATACTGATTTTGCGCAGTCTTTAGCTCCGTGAACATACACTCATTTCCCATCAGCTTTGTTTCAAATGTTTCTGCTGATTGTTACATGTTTTCCTTCATGAAAACATGCAGGAACATGTCTTTCTCTCATTTGTTGTGTCATCTTCTGCTTTAAAGCTACTTTCATGAGTATAAGGCTGAGTTTATGTCGTAGCCAGATATAGCTTTCTTAACAAACAATACATGAATGTCTTTTCATTTCTTTTATAGGTGTGCAAAGCCACTTTGGGGGGGTATTTTTCTATGTTCGCCTGGCTGTGAAGCTATCAGATGATTGCTGTTGGAAAATGTTGACATGATTTGAGATTTTAAGAGTTGATTTTGCAAGCTGGCATGTGTTTACATTGAGTCTTGGCAAGCTTCCTGAATGAACGTGCACAGTGTTGAAATAGTTTGTTTACACGCACCTTGACTTTAAACCACTTTAAAGAACCATTGATGAGACATGTGAATGAGCTGGTTTTTAGCGTTGGAGAAAAGCCGTCGCTTGGACTGACTTTCCATTTCAGAGCCATGCATCTTTTCTATTTCTTTTAACTTCTTTTGTAAGCACACATTTTCACTTTCTATTTTCTGTATTGTAACACGCAATAAATTGATACAGTAAAATCATCTTTTGATTCATGTGTGGTTATTCCTTCCATGTTAGAAATGCATTTATGTCTAAGACGTTCTCTTTTATGAAATACTTTCCTACAGCTCTGAGCAGCTTTCCTGTCCCAGCTGAAAATAGCTTTCCCACACCATGATGCAGCCACCACCATGTGTCACTGTTGGGTGAGAGTTATGTGTTACTTTATGTTGGTCTATCACAGAAACCCCCAATAAAATGCATAAAAAAATTCAACAGTATAAATAACGTTGAGGTTCATCCCCACAGCAGGACTACTATTTATCCTTTCTACAATGTGTTCTGTCACAAAAAGCATTTTGCATGCCGGCCATAAGGTCAAATTTTAGTCTAAACTGACCAGAGTACCTTTTACATGTTTGCTGTGTTCTCTACATGGGTTGTGGCAAATGTCAAATATGAATTCTTACAACTTTTTTTTGCCACCTTTCCATAAAGGACAGTTTAATGTCATAAACAACTTTAGTATTGGTCTTGTTGACAATTTTCTTCCACCCTAGTTGTTGATTCCTGCAACTGAGTTATGGGACTCTTTGATGCTTCTCTGAATAATATTCTTGTTGCCTGACCTGTCAGTTTAAGCTGATGGCCAAGTCTTGGTAGGTTGAAAGTTGTGCCATGCGCTTAATTTTTGTATGTGAGATAGGAGAGCTTTGGAAATTGTTTCAGATTAATTAGTTTTTTTTTGAAGGGGGGGTGGAGGCGTGGTTCACTAATGTTCTCTAACAAACCAATGAAGCCTTAACGAAGCAGCTGCATTTGTACTGAGATAAGTTACATAATAGTGTGCTCTACTGACTAGGAAAGTTCTGAATGCAATTGGCTGTATTGCAATCTTTTGGGGGTATCGGAGTAACTAGTAACCTGACTCTCGCCTGATGGATGTAGTTCCTCTGATCTCCATCAAACTAATTGGTAGAGAAGTGTGGTTACCAAATGGAGACATGTTGGGTTCCCTCACAATGCCTTTCATATATGCTTTTGAAATACATGGGACTGTTTTGGGAGATAGATTTGTGTCACTTATTGCCGCTGACAGGGATCCAGATGCAAAACAGTCACCGGGACTGCAGATGGAGCAGTCAAACCCTGTGCATGTGAAAGAAACATTAATGCCGTGCAAAATGATTTCTGCATTTCTTATATTTTGATGAAATAATCAAGGACATCACTTTTAAGTAAAAGCCACAAACTGAGTATTAGAAAACGCATACCTCTCTCTCCAGTGCTAACTACACCCTGAAGTAAACTGTTAAATCGGTCTGACCTTCATTTACGATCAGTTTTTCACCCTCAACTGAAATGACCCACATTTCTGGTTCTTCCGGAAAAAAAAAAACGAAACTTGAACTCATCTAACCCCAGAACATATGTCTGCTGTCATTTCTTACAGATGACCTTTTGCCCCGGGCGCTATAGCGTATTTATGCATAGCATTCACCAATAACTTCCTCATTATATAGTCTGTAACAGTTTTTAAAGCACTCCCAAACTATAGGGGCCTTTTTGATCATGGTGTTATGACCAACGTGAAAGTTTGATGGTAATATTTCTGGTCTTGGCCTCTTGAACCTTTTCACAGTTTATCACATTGCTACCACAGACTTCAATGTATTTCATTGTGATTCTGTGTGACAGAACAAAAAAGTTGGGAAGTGGAGGAAATTTTAACAAATAAAAATTTTAAGATTTCATGAGCATTGCTATTCAACCCTTTTTACTCTTTTACCCTGAATAAAAGCATTTCCTCAGGTTAACTCAACAGCTGTAATTAATTTAAAAATGTAACTCACTGAAGGTCTTTGAAAGACCTTCAAAAAATATTTTTAAACAAGTCATCCGTGACTCTCCAGTGGGATTTGGCAGAATGTGGTCAGCTGTGAATCATTCTTGCCGGGGAGAAAAAAAACAGATTTTCCTTATTCCTGTTTTCATTGTGCAATCCTAAACATTACTTTCATACAAAGTGTACTTTGACTTGATTGTTAAATCTTGCAGAATAAGATTGTTTCACATTTTCTTAACGTACTTTGAGTTTGACTTTGTCTTTTTTGAGCAGCCTGTGTGCTTTATTACATAGTGTCCTTCTCAGGACTCAAGAATAAAGAAGAAGAAGAATTAAAAAGGAATTTTGCAATGAGTTGGGACTTTGTAAATAGGCAGAAGTGAATTATGTTGCATAAAAAATTGTTTTTAAGTATTCAGAGCTTGTGTTTATGAAAGATAAGTCATTTCAATTCATTGAAAAATGTAGTTAATATCAGTTTCGTTCTCAGAAACTGATATTAAATTAACTTTGAAGAAACGCCATTCATAGTCAAGGTGACTTGTCTCTACTTCACATTTTTATTCTCGGAATTAAAGTTTGTTTTGCAGTGTTATGTTGCTGTTTGAAGATGAAGCAAGTTTTGCACTTCCTCATTTCAGTCTGTGACGATTTTAGTCATCGTTAATGTTTTCCACAGTGTTAATTCGCTTTAGATAATTTTATACAATTGACAGATCTGCTCTAATTATATCAATCACCCTTACTATTTGCTGGCATGAGTTAGTTGTTTGGTTAGGGAGCAAAAGCGAGTTTAGTAACAATCCAGAGAAAAAAGTTAAAAGAGAATTTGCACGCTGCTGGTCAAGCAGGAAACTGGGGTGTTTTTTTCAGCGGAACAACAGAGGGGAAGCTGCTTTTTTTTTTTTTTTTGTACTGCGTAGTCTCTCAGACTAAACAAGATCCAGCAACTGAAAGAAAACAAGAGTTAAGGAAGTCAGGATTAAAGGAAACAAATCTCAGTGTAGCTTAAGGCTCCTGAGAAAACTTGATTGGAGAAGAAAACATCCACCGTTCTCCACCCGTGTCTGTCAGCAGAGAAAACGCTCCGGAGTGACTCGTGGGACCGGTCATGCTGCCAGTGTGAGCTTTCTGGGGTGTCGATGTTCCCCACGATGGCAGTTTTAGCCGATGTAAAGCCAGGAACCAGACAGGATCCGCGTGAAGGAAGGCTTTCTTGGCCAATTTTCCTGCTCACACTTGCTGCTGTCGCCTCCTCCTGTCTGTCGGCTCTCTCCTTGTACCAGTTAGTGGATCTGAGAGCTGAAGTAGAGGGGCTCAAATCAGACATCAGCCGCAGGACAGAAGAGGGGCAAAAGGTCAGCCACAGAGGTCAGGTAAGTAACGGTCATTAGCGGTTTCAGCTAGCAGCCGATTGCAGTTTTGTTGTATTTCACAGCATTTCTAAGGACAGTATCATGTGTGTGCAGACTGAAAACATCCATGGAAGGGAAAATATCCAAGGGTCTCAACGTGATTTCAATCAAATAAGAAAAAGAAGAACAATACAGGAAGCAGAAATGGAAGGTAAGGCCGAGATAGCGTTTGAAGTTCTGTGACATGTGCAAACCATTGCAGAAACTTTATTATTTATTGTTTTATTTGAATGATTTCTAATCCGGCTTCCTCCCACAGTCCAAAAACATGACTGTTAGGTTAATTGGCCTCTCTAAATTCTCCTTAGGTGTGAGCGTGTATGAGAATGGTTGTTTGTCCTGTCTGTCTCTGTGTTGCCCTGCGATAGACTGGCGACCTGTCCAGGGTGTACTCCGCCTCTCGCCCATTGACAGCTGGAGATAGGCACCAGCAACCCTCGCTACCCCACAAGGGATTGACGTGTTAAGAAAATAGATGGATAGATGGATGATTTCTTAAGGTTAATTTCCAGTGTTGTCAAGGTCCGTTTGTATTTTTTCAAAATTATTTTAAAGGCGTTAACAGTCTGCTTTTAGATCTGTAAGACAAGAAGCAGTTGTTCCAAATATCTATTACGCACATGAACAATAGATATGTCAACACAGAATGACCAATCAATCTGTTAGATATACTTGCAGTTAATGTTGATGTTGTGAATTTGGTTTTAATAGTAGTCAACAAAATATACTTATTTTTATCACTAAAAAAGCTGTTTGGTTGCTTTATCTTATTGCCTCCCAAACTTGCATACAAAAGAAAAATGGATGTCATTTTCGTAATTTCAATAAAAACGTCTGGATTTATCCATTTAGACATGAGGGTAGAATGAGCCTAGATCCCCTATCAGGTTTTGGAGTGTGCACGTTTGTTTTAGCATATGTCAAAACAAAAGTAGAGGAAAGTCAAACCATGTCAGAGAATTATCAGTGTATGACCATAGACTGTATTTAACTAATAATATTTCTACATTAATTTGACATGAGAGGTGGACTGGACAAACACTCCACAGCCTTTGAAAAGATTGTGCTATTTTAGTATTTTAGAAATTATGGGAAATTTAATCAGACAGTATTAAAAACAGTACCCTTGGTAATTTTGCGGGAAAAAGGGAAATAAACTTTTGGTTTCAGTATTAAGAAATATTTTCGACAGACAGGACTTCTACTGGGCACGGCATTTCTCAGAAAGTTCTTATTCTTAAAATGTGTTCACTGTTTTCAATAACGTGAAGGCTTTCTGGACTTCGTGCAGAGCGGTCAGTGGCTCTTTTAAGTTAAGTTAGTCTACAATATGTCGCCAAAAGTATTTTCCTCATCCATTCAGTTGAATTTAGAAGTTCCAATCACTTTAATAGCTACGGGTATAAAAAAATAATATCAAGCCCTTTTCCTTGCAGACAGCTTTGACAAACATTTATGAAGAAACGGGTTGCTCTAAGGAGTTCATTGAATTCCAATATGATACCATGATCAATGTGTAGACTATGCAAAAGGTCCAGATGTCAAATATCCTTACTACTACATGGTGGTAGTATAGCAAAGTGAAAGTGACTGGGAATAACAGAAACACACCCAAAGTAGTAAACCTCATCCAATCATAGAAAGGGTTAGCAGATCATGATGCCCACATTGCACATAGGTCACCAATGTTCTACTGAATCAATAGCTAAAGACCCCCAAACTTCTAACATCCTAAAAACGTGCATTAAAACAGGAATGACAAAAAAAAGCTAAACCAGACCCAGGATCAGGTGGGTTGGGTTAGTATCTACATCAGTTACAGTTTTACACCTTAAAATATATCAGGATTATACATAACAAATATTTGGCGTGTGTTGATTGAAAAAAATATCTCAAATATTATAAAGATGAAAAATGGCTTGTTTTCGAGGCAGTAGTTAGTAGTTTTTTCCCATATTTTCCCATAATCCGAGTTTCTGAAAAAAGAAAAATAATAATGGGCAACAAGAAATGAATGAGCTGCATACTGATGGGTTGGTTTTACGGTAGCACTGTAATTCTGTTTCCATAAGTATAATGTTGATTTCATGTTTATTTGGAAGACATGCAGTAAAGGACTAAGGCCTCCGTACATTGACCATGCTCACTACCCCTGTGCTATCGGAGCATGCCTGATTTCACATTCATTTATCTACTTTAGTATATGTTCCCAAATCAAGGATAATAGATAGACCCGTTTTAAATTCATTTGTAAGGGATATTAAAACTGACACAGTTCTTCTGTATTTTATACCAGGTTCTCAGTCCTGCTGCATCTTTGGCAAACAATAGCAGAAAACCCTTCGGGAAAGGTACACTTTTGTCTTACTTTACTTTTATTTGCACTGTCCTCCTTTGTTAATCGTACTTTCCATCCCCAGAACTAGACATGCTAGAAATGCTCCAGATCAAACTTTATAGAAATATGCTTGTATGTTAGCTGTTGGTGCTTTTTTTGCCTGTTTTCTAATAAGAGGCTCCATCTTGGACCAGAACTTTCTTCAGGCGTGTACACAGTGGTCCCCTGGCAAGCTGGGCTGAAGAGAGGCTCAGCCCTGGAGGCAGAGGGTGACCGCATCGCAGTCAGGGAAGCTGGTTTCTACTTTGTCTACAGTCAGGTGGGCTTGGCTGTTGTAATTCCAACATTTGTCCACTGGGGGCTGCTGCCACTCTTTTTACAAATAATGCAGCTTTCCTTTTCCTCCACTCAAGATGTTTGAAAAAAAAAGGAGGTGCTCTGTGTGAGCATAATCTGTATTAGTGACTAACCTTGGGGGAGAGGTCAGACAGAGAGAATGGGATGGTAAATTTCGTTTTTTTTATACATGACAATTAAACCGTTAAACTTTCCTCCTACCTCAAAACCTTTTTTTGTAATGGACTGTGACCCAGTCATTCTGGTTTGCACAGGTCTACTACATGGACAGCACCTTTAGCAATGGGCCATGTAGTGATACGGCGGAAGACGCAGGTTGTGGGAAACGAGGATCAAGATGTGCATTTGTTTCCGCTGCATCCAAAGCATGAACCCTGATTATGCTTTCAAACACCTGCTACACGGGAGGTGAGCTTATATCTTCTTGCAGTGCACCATAGGTGTGGTATTTTATATACATTCTGTCTGAAGTTGACATCTGAATCCTGCAGGTGTTGTAAAACTGGAGAAGGGAGACACCTTGGAGCTTCTGATCCCACGGTCCCTGGCCAACATTTCACTGGAAGGAGATTCTACCTTTCTGGGTGCTTTAAAGCTTGCCTAATGTGTATCATCCTGTACCGCAAATGAACAATGACGGTGTGAACAAGCCGCCATGTAGTTGGAGAAGAAGGAGAAGTGTAGCACAGCAGTTATGGTAACTTCCATTCGAGCAAAAAACAGAAAACAGCCACTTCTTTATTGGCCGAAGATTATTTAGCATGTTTCCTATGTCGTACAGTCTGCTCTAATATGAAACAGGCAAGTGCTGAGGCTCTTCAAAATGTATTTACATCACTGTTCAAGTCAAACATACAGAATTAATGTTGTTTTCCTCATATAATCCCGCACATAGCAAGCAAAAAACTTGTAAGACTATATTTTTCAGCTCACTTTTTAGGCATTGAAACATTCATAGCATTATCTGACACTTTAAGCAATCTTACCGTGCGCCAAATCATCTTCTGTCTTATTTTAAAAATGCAGATTTATTCATTGTGATGGTCTCATTTAAACAAATCGTTACATATTTAGGTGATTTTGATGTAAAAGGTTTGACGTAATAAAATGCAAACATGTGCAAATGATAATGTGGGATGAGATTGTTATTCCATTTTTGGCCACAGGAAGTAAAGACGTTTGTGTGTCAGAACAAGGGAGAGACATCAAGATAAGGTTGAAGTGGAAACAGTGGAAATCAAGCTTACGAGCATATTTTAGCTTCAAGAGAAACTGCAGGCGGATGGTGTCAGCAGTTTCAAAGAAGCTGATCAATGACTTGTCAAGCTGAAGGATTCTGGAAGAAAAGTATCCTCTCTCTTTACTGCTTGAAAAACTCAAGTCTATAATAAAGATTCAAAATTAAAAAAAATCACAATCTCCGCATAAACATTCAGTATATGCCATTAAAAGTGCATTTGGTGTCAAGGGCTCTACCAACAGGATCAGTGAGTAGATAGGGGTGGAGGTTTAATGATGCCTCCAGCTAACCAGACAAGACAACAATTAGCCTTAAAATAAGCTAACGATGACAACTCTGGGGCTTTTATTTTTTCTTGAAGGACAAAGTTCGTAAAAGTGTCTAAAAAACAGCTCACTATCCCCACAATAAAATTGGCTCAGATACCAATATCAAATCTGATCATTCACAACTTTATTACTGAGACTGTATTGTCATGGAAATATTACAGCTTACATCAAGGCAATGAATAAAAAGGTATAACACATAAAATAAATCACAGATTTTTGATCATTTGACCAGTATCCGTTTAATGGGTTATTCCTGGTGACCCGGCTCAGTTTTAAGGTCTTAGTGACCATCCACCTAGGAGGTCAGGTAAAATGCAAGGTTTCTTGTTCGTTGTTGTTAAGCAGCTCTGCTCTGAAACAATGCAACAGCAGGGCTTGTTTAGTTGCATTTAAATCCAATCTAATTTATTTATACAGCACCGTTAAATAGTGGACCAAAGCGATGTACTTTAAAGAAGAAGCAAAGATAATGATTAAAGTAGAAACAGGCATGACAAAAATGTTAAGTACACACAATGCACACAAAAGAATACAAGTCCTGGAAAAAAAGACAACCTGCCTGACACGTAGAGACAATTACTATATTCAAAAACAAATAAAAGAATTTCCAAAATCAATTCTGACCACACAGGGAGCCAGTGAAGAGCAGCCAGCACAGGAGGGTGTTGTTTTCACCTGTGTGATCGAG
>NW_023397306.1:0-44159 GCF_011125445.2 Fundulus heteroclitus
CCTCCCTTTTGTTAGGATCCCTGAACATTTCTGTTAATTAGTTCATCAGACTCACCTGTGTGATGTTAATTCCCCTCTGTATTTAAGTCCAGTGTGTTTGTTTCCCGTTGTCGTATCGTCCTGTTTCTGAGCTCCCGTTGCATCCCTTGTGTATTCCTGTCAGTTACCGCCATTAAATATTATCATTTGCACCATGCGCCTGTCTTCGCCTCGTTGCCACTTTGGTCCTCCTCTGCAAATCATGACAACTTTTTCTCAATACATAATGTGTTGAATGCATCCAGGATAGAAGGACCATTTTACCCAGTATAACAAAGTGTTTCTGAATAGGATTACGAACTATGGCTTTAAACGCAAAGGAGGAACTTCACACCCCATCCCTTCCATGTTGCAGTGCATTCCACTCCACTCCACCTAAAGTGACTTTTGCATGATTATGTCCCCTCTAAAAAGCATTGACAAATCTTTAAACAAACTGTTTAAAGAGGACATAGCATGCAGAGTCCACTTTTTTTAGCCATTAAATATTTGTTTGTGTGTACTTGGAGTCTCTAGGAATGCTGAAAAGTTTAATGTTGTCTTTCCCGGGTTGCGTAACTACTTTCATATTCTTTTGGGACATATTTTTCAAGCTGTTCAGCTTTCTCTGTTTTCTATAACCTTTTCCGAACGGTTACATCACAGTATCTGCTGCGGCTCTACCAATCAAGGTCATGGACTTTGGGTTTACCAATTTGGCAAATCCACCATTTTTGTTCTTCGCTATGATTTTGTAGCCCAAGCTGAAGGATGCTGAAGCTTGGATTGGTGCACATGTTTGATTGTAGGATGTATTAACACACACAATTTATTACGTCATTCCCCAACATAGTACAAAAATGGTTGAACAAGGGGAAGTGGAACAATCTGTGACCTGGAGAAGGGCGGCTTGTGAGGTGATGCATTTAAAGAGACTGCTTCAAAAACCTAGTTGCTCTCAGAACAGGGGAAAAAGACGGGCTGTGGGACTACAATAAAGAGGCATTCAGGCCAAAGTATTGAAGTAAATATTTCAATGGGGAAAGAAAGAACTGAATAGCAAGATATGTCCCCTTTAAAATGTTTTATTTCAAATAGTTTATAATGCCATGCCTTCAAAGAAGGATGCTTAATTTACAAAAAGATGCTTCAAATGTGTTTTATGAGAAAAGCAAGGTGTTAGGATTGCCTTTGGTTAAAACCATTTTAAAGAATCATAGAGCAAGCAAAGTGGTCTTCAATGAGTTACTCAACAAAGAGGATGAAGGTGTGGTTGCAGGATAATGTGAGGAAAATCAAGGATTGAAAGGTAACTGTACAAACAGTACATCTTACCAATCAATTAGTTTTAATTGTCTCAGAAACAAAAAATGATAAGGATGTGCTATACTAAGAGAAAGCCCACAGCTGAATCTGACCGGACATTTTGGAAGACCTTTAAAACATTTTTTCAGTAGCGGAATAATCTTAAAAGGTTTTCCTTTGCCTTGAACAATGAACAAATCTCCCATTACTTAAAAATCAACAGAGGCACAGAAATTTCAAAATGTAAATGCACAAAATCAAAAGGATTTAGGTATTATGAATTCACAAAAAAAATTACTTCCCCGGCAACACCCCTCCACCTCTTAAAGTGACAATGCCAAAAGAATCTAGACAAATTGCCAGAGTGTCAGGATAAATTTGCAAAGTAGTCCACAACACGGATGAGCATCATAAACTTTACTGTTCATTAAAACATCGTGCTAAACAGAGCGACGTTCATGTGTCATCAACAGCTCATATTAATTTTTTTAAATATTATTTTCTAATGGGAAGGTCAACTGCTGTAGAGCTCTCTCTGCGTTACGATACGCTGAGTGTGCACAGACTCAGCAACATAGTGCTTGGACTGCAGTTATGGTATGATGGCTCTGCTGATTGCGGGTGGAGTTGGGGGTCTGAGGATGCACACGGGGTGAGACCACAGGACTGCTTGTTGATGGGTGCTGGCAATGCAGATGCTGAGCTCTTAAAGCAGGTTAGAAACGTAGCAGTTAGTGCTGCTCGGTCTGGGCATTTAATCAATTGATGACAAGAATTAAAAAAAGACATGTTGGAGCACACAGGAGGACATTTTTTTGCATATACGGCAGAGTTGTTCTCTCTGAAAACACTGTGTGGACGAACAGGTTTGCCAGTTGGGTCTGATTATGCATGAAGCTTTTATTTAGTATCTGCCACACACTTATAGGCTCATTTGACATACTGTCCATCGTCCAATATGGCTGCCACAACCACAGCCCATTACAGATAAATTTAATTATGAATTACAAATCATAACCTTGACTGATGTTTCTTGGCACGAGGCCCTTGGCTCGTTGTCAAAGCAGGCTTCCAGAAATGCACACTGCTGATAAATGGATCCCTTTCTCTATAAAATAACAACCATGAGCAATTTAAAATATCAAGACTCGCTGGATTAACACTGCTTCACAGCAATCTTTCAAGTTAGCTTTTAAAGGGAGTGAGGGAACGTTTATACAGGTTCCCCCACCTCATCTGAGTTGCTGTTTTCCACAGATCGCCTCCTTCAGTGTGTCACCAAACTACGAAATCCTCTTCTTCTCATCTGAGATATACGAAGTGGTGAACATTCTGAATTTTTTTTGATGCCAAAGTTGAACTTAATGAAGTCGTAAAAGACCTGGAAAAGTTTGAAATAGGAGGTGAGGCAAGCACAAGTGCACAATGTCATCATGTTTCAAATACATACCTGGACTCTGGTGTGTGGTTTAACATATGCGTTTGTGTCTGGTTTGTTTTTAAAGACAGAAACACTGGAACAAATCTGAACCTGGTCTTCACAACCTTTGAGAACAAAATGGCTTTCATACAGAGGCAAGTTGGAGATGAGGCATTTAAAGATCACCGGCATGTCCTGATCCTCTTCACTGATGGTAACAAGCACATCTCACTTATTGCTTGCACACACAATATCTTCTGCAATTCTTTGCAAATGTGGTAGCAAGTCTAAAAAAAATCCTGTTCCTAATTTTTGGTAGTTTATGTTTAAGGTCAAGCAAATGGCATAATCATTGGCTAAGTTATGCAATTTTGGGGTTTCCTAGTTTTCAATGCAGGAATTGGTTACAAACATGAAATAAAACCTATAACGACTTTCACACATCTTCAGGGACACCAATAATTGTTGTTTTGTTTACATCAAAGACCTTTACCAGCCAAAGTTTTTTTTCCCTCCCTGCAGGTGCCTACAATATGGGCGGTTCTCCCTTACCTACTGTTGCCAGGATAAAGAACAGAGTTTATATGAATCACACTGAGGATAAACAGGCCGGATCAAGAGATGAACATCTCGGTAAGTTTAGTTTTAAACATGCCAGTCTCCTTTAAACACTGTAGCTTCGGGGATCTAGCTTTTATGAAGTCCAAGTCAGAAACGTTTTGTCTTTTAGGGAATTTGTGTGAATAACAAAAAGTAATGGTTTAATTGTGTGGAAGGAGAACAACACATGGTTTTCAAGATCTTTTATTTAAAAGAAACTGAAAAGTATGGCTTGTATTCAATCGCTCTGAGACAATGCTTTCTACAACCACCCTTTGCTGCATTTACAGATGCATTTTGGGGAGTTTTTCCTAATTTCAAAAATGGCATCCAACCTAGCCAGCCAGACTAATGTGTAGCCTTCTACATTCTGCACATTATCGATATGAGACCTATTTGGGGCAAAGAAGGACATTCAGCAGAAACTTTCTAAGCCGATTGGGTGAAGTGTCACCTACTAACCGCCTACCAAAGGTTAATTTTAACCAATCACAGTATCAAATTGAAACATAAGATGCGGGCGTTATGATAAAGTACTAGAAGTTAAGCAAGTCAAGACACTTCTTGCTGTTCTTTCAAAGAAGTTGTGGATACTCACAAAACAGATGTGATAGCAGCAGCTCCCTCCTCCTGTGCTGACATGTTTATATCGGTTCAGCTGTGAGCTCAACACCTCTTGCTTTCGTCACCACGGTTTGTCCCGCCTTAAACCATAAACCTGCTTTTTGATTTGTTATCAAACGATCGAAGCCGGAGCAGTACAAGATGGATTCTTGTGTGTTTGTGAAGGCACAAATACCATGAGAATTCATCTTGCATGCAAGGTTACCAAGGTAGGGCAGGGGTCATATTCCTGCTCACTCCTGTCAAGTGGTGGTCTCCCACCTCATAGAAAACAGTCAAGTTTCTCAGTCTCTTCTGAAGAGCATCCCCACAGCATGATGCTGCAACCACTATGTTCAGAATGTATGAAACCCAGATATAATTTTATTTTCACACAGAACGATACAGTATTAACACGAAAATGTTAATAAACTGTATTTATTTAGAAGAAATCTTCTACGCTTCATTTTAAGATGAAAAATCCACAGTGCTGTATATGCGCATATGGCTTGTGGTCTCTGCTTCAATAATTGTTGCGAATATGCTCAATAGGCTGAAATCAGGGGAACAGGTGAGACATCTAAGGTGAAAATTAGTCATTAAAGAGGAGAGTGAGAGAAATTGGAGGCAACAGAGGAGAGAATCGCAAACGGATCTTGGGAGAAGAAAACGAGCCAGAATCAGAAAATGTCTTTCCCTCTCCTGGCTTTACGTTGTTTACGTCAGCAGAGGAAACATTTAATTCGGGCCAAAAGGTTTTTTTTTTTACGAGATTAAATTGAGTGACTCGGTCTCTATACGGATCGCGCAGCGCCTACAAACAGCGCTGCTGCTCATGGTGCCACGACTTTGAACCGGTGACAAGCTCTGACGCGCAGGACACGCACACCGCTGTCGTTACCGCTGGTCCTGGGAAAAAAAAATAAATAAAAAAACGTTGGTCCTGGGGGGGATTTCTTGACTATGCTGACGCACAGATCTGTATTACTTCTCATTGCGATTCAGACAGGCGCAGACTGCACCGTGCAGTTCATTTTAAAGAGGCAGTTTTAGCGCATATTTAGACAGAAACGGGCTGTGGGAGCCGAGGTGTGTTGCCGTGGGCGTGTTTACCTGCTGAAGGTACAGCTGTGAAACAATCAGAAAGATTTTGCTGATTAATAGCATCTTTATGGAGCGCTAGAGTTATTGTTACTCTGTGCTGCTTCACCAGTTCTCGCTCGCTCGTCATCGGACAAAAATCAAACTGCTTCGTGTTTGTATTTTGCGGGTGTAAATTGGTGCGTCAGATTTAGAAGCTTCTTTATTTATAGATATATATATATATAGAGTAGAGATATATAGATATAGATATGATATAGATATAGATATAGATATATATATAGAGATATATAGATAGTATAGAGTATATATATATATATATATATATAGATATATATATATATATATATATATATATATATATATATATATATATATATATATATATATATATATATATATTATATATATACTATATATATAAAAAAAATACACTGTTAGGGATATCAACGAGGTCAAGTGGAACAAGCAGTTTATCCCAGAACTGAATGGCAAACTTAGATAGCACTGACCCAAAAGATTGGCACATATCTATCAGATACCACCCTGGAGGTGACAGTTTTTCTACTGATGTCACAGTTTGGATGTGTACAGCCCTTACATGGGTGTGTACCTAGATCCCTATATAATGTATGTGTGATGAGCAATCGGGGCATCTTGCCGATCAAGAGCACATCAGTCTTAAGTAGATAAAATATAACTAAAAGCATACTTGTCTATTTTATGCGTCCTAACTTCAAGGTCATATTTAAGTGGGGGTCGCCTGACTGGGTAAAAAGAGCTGGGTCCACTCAGGGTGTTTCACCGCCAGAAGGGGCGGTAGACTTTAACAATACATATATAAATCTTGGGGGTGCGTCAAACCTGGCTGGGACATGGAAGGGGGTGTGCGGCTAAAAAAAGTTTGGGAACCCCTGACTTTGAGCATGGTTGTAACTGAAAACATGTGCAAGCCCTTTTCAGATACTTATTTTCTACTATTTCACAATTGTTTTGTGTTTAGTTTAATATAATACCAATAGAATACATTAAATGTAATGTGATCAAAATTTTAAAAATGGTTCAAGGGGTACAAATATTTTGTCAAAGCAAGGAAACATTAACCTGTCATGTACCACCACTTTACAGACATTTATATCTTTGCCATTGGAGCTGACATCTTCGATGAAGACCTGCAGCCCCTCACTGCAGGAACAGGAGGCAACCATTACTTCAGGATGTCAAAATTGCAGAATTACGAGAGACCTTCGATGACATAATTGGTGAGCCCTCCTTGAAAAGGGAAAGCGGTGTTTGTTCTGTTTGTTTAGCTGTGATGTGTGTGTGCGAGCATGCTCTTTTATGCTAGTACCCGTAACTCCTCATTGAGCACTTATTATGATCAGGGGAGACTAACAATCTTAAATGGGGGCCTGGATGGTTCTCCAGTTTCCCAAAGTAGTCAAGATGCAAGCTGCTCGCTCCCGATGTGGATGGATATGATGGAGCACCCTGACAGACTAGTTATGGAGTAATTTAATTCATGGCCGTGGACACTGAGCACAAAAGCGAATGTAATATTTATACCTATTTGCACAATTCTGGCTTGTGTTTAAAGAAATAGATCAATAATTGGGCGAACATCCACATATGTGTATATTTTGAATCTTGTGAGAAGCTGAAGTCATAATCCTTTCATCTGTGCACAAACGTGACAAAAACAGTTCATTGTTTAAATTGAGCGATTTCTACAGTTAAATCTAACCATGATGCATCTGATTTTTTTTGTTTGATCTCTTTTTTTAATTCAGATGAAAGAGAAGTTGTAGGTCTCTGTGGCCTGCACCGAGATTATGAAACCACATATGACAAAGAAAGCAAGAGGAAAAGATATCCGTGGTTGGCATTTGTCATTAACAAGGTGAACAATTCAGCAATTTAGTGAACTAATCATGAAGTTTATTCAACATGGTGAAATGGCATTAAATGTCTGTAAAATATGAAATGATGGCTTTTAAAAGAAAATTTTCATCACTCTCTGTTATCTGCCAGAGTGACGTTCCATCCTAATTTGGTTGTGAGATTTTTATCTGGACTAAATTAATTACCTCGGCATAAAAGAATCACGGTTTAACAGTATACACTTACTATACTACCTCTCCTGTACAACTTTAGGGAGCAAAAACCAAAACTTGCATCGGCTCGCTGGTGTCGCCTGACTTTGTCCTGACCGCTGCCCACTGCTTCACCTTTGGGGATGAACCGACGGATATAAAGGTGGAGATTGAAGATGGACAGGGTAGCAGAGGTAATGATAAATGTTGACGGAAGACTTTTCCATTGACTAAACAAAACATTCATTTTTTCACCGTTAAATAAAACAGATGCAGCATTGTCCATTTATTACTGAATCTTTTTATGCAGAGAAAAAAGTGAAAACTTTCAAGTTGCACCCAAAGTACAACGTCGAGGGCAGACGGAATGTGGGCGTGGCCGAGTTTTATGACTATGATGTGGCTCTTATCCAACTGGAGGAACCAGTGAAGATCTCTAGTGCTGCGAGGTATTCAATGGTTCAGATGTTAAATATCATGGCTCCAATTAGAATAGCTTAATGATACTGCAGTTCTCACATTCTTGTTTTAATTTTTTTTTCAGACCAATATGCATACCTTGCACCCAGGAGACCAGCGACGCTCTCAAGCTGGTTGGCGAGTCGACTTGCAAGCAACAAGGTTTGGTTGTTTTGCCACTGTGCTCTGTTATATCAAATTTAAATAAGATATTTACATATGCTTTATTGTTGTATACTTATTATGAACATTTGAGATAAATGGAGGCTTACCTATGGATGCTCTGTAAGGCAACACCTCAAACACACAGCTTCCTTGTTTTACATCCAGAAAATAAAAAAAGAAGCGTCTGAAACACTTTGCATAATAAGTGGCATCAGGAGGAAAAACATTATGAGAAAATATTGAAGCAGCATCTCAAGACACTAGCCAGTACATTAAGAGTGTGGGGACAAGCAGATCTTCGAAATGACCCATAAATTACTGCTAAATCAGTTACAAAGGGCCTAAAGAAAAAAACAGTCAATCAGGAAAAGATTAGTTTGATACAAAATGTCAAATAAAACGAAAAACCTGGTTAAAAGAAGAATATTAAAAAAAGAAATTGCAAATTGACAAATTAATACTATTGATTATAAAGCACATAAAAATATTGTAAAAATAATTTCATGAATTTTAGCTCATTTTAGTCCTGGCTAGGGTGTAAGCATACACATATTTTATTTACGATTAAGCTAAACAACTGCAACTTTATTATCATTAATGTAAAATGTGCTATATTATTGTTTCAACCAGCATGGGACTCCTCCACAGATATGTTTGATTGCAATATGTCTGTAAAGCACATAAACCCAACAGCTCACTAATGACGGGACATTTCTGCCAAAGAATTGTGCTGAACTTTATTCTTTAGGAGTGTAGTTTTCTTTACAGCATATATCTCCATGTAGACAACAGACCTTTGAACTACTAAGTTTTCCAAACATGTTTTTTTTTTTTCCCACAAATTAACCAAATTTCGATGGAGCAAGTAATTTTACGTGAGTATAACACTATATGAAAAAGCTTAGCTGCACCAAAGTACCTCAC
Source organism: Fundulus heteroclitus (assembly GCF_011125445.2). NCBI lineage: Eukaryota > Metazoa > Chordata > Actinopteri > Cyprinodontiformes > Fundulidae > Fundulus > Fundulus heteroclitus. Next base: position 8,689 of record NW_023397306.1, read on the forward strand.
ACAAATACAAAATTCGGAGTTGATTACCGACTTGTATAAAGAATAACAAAATAATATGTAACATTTAATGAAGTCATATTAAATAAAGCATATTCTTTGTTTTGGGAGAGCAGGACTCCGACTTGATTGAAGCAAAAACTACTTCAGTTTTTACACACGACAAAATAGGGGGAATGTAAAAAAAGAAATAAAAAAAATTCAAGAGTATTGAATTTCTTTTGGGAGGAGGGGGATGGAAACATCTCCTCTGAAGACCCAATGTTTTAAATGTTTAATAGGAAAAGATTATGTTTTCATTTGAGCTAAATTGACTTGTAGTTAAAACAGAGGCCCAGTACCAGTTTATTTATTTATTTTGTTCTGAATTAACAGAGCAGCTCCTGTTAAAGAATCAACTTGAGCGACTGAGTTTCCTAACAAGGAAGGATCCGCTGGTGGCAGAAAAGGACGTCCACGCCAAGCTTGGAGAAAACGTTGGTTTGATATAAATGAGTCTGTTCACATGTGCTGCTTTATCTCCCAACTTAATGCCTCATTGTCAATATCTTGGATGACTTATTGCAGAGACCAGCATGCATAAGAAAAGCACTGCTGGCACCAGGCATCACCGCTGCTAACGAAACGATTGCTGTGACCGATAACTTCTTGTGCACCGGTGGTCGGTCACCGCAGAGAGATCACATAGCATGCACAGGTATGTACGCTCCCGTCCCTTTTCAACATGATTAACAATCGAGGTGCAGGGTGCCGTGGTGACTGTGTCTGTGGGAAATTGTTGGGACAGGTGATTCTGGCGGGGCTGTATTCAAGAACTACGAGCAGCGGACAATCCAGGTAACCAGCCGTGTCTGGCAATTGTGCCATAAATTGGTTATGTTATCACGAATATGTACCTGAAACAGCTGTTCAGCCAAAGTCACGGCTGAGGTGATTCCTTTTTTTGTCACAGATCGGAGTGGTCAGCTGGGGAACTCATCAGCTGTGCGGCTCCACGGACGGTCTGATCGAATCCACTGATGATTCCAGAGATTTCCACATCAATCTTTTTAAAATGGTCCCTTTCCTTAGTGAAAACCTTGGAGATGATAATCAAGACTACACAGCGCTAAAGTTTCTGAAAAACTAAACAGAGCTGCACGCTGTAATCTGTTTCATGAGATTACATGTGCTCCTAAAGCACACGCTTGCTCTCTTTTAAGATCAACCTTTCGGCAGTACCCCACATAAGAGGCATTCAGTGAGTATTTGGTAGTTTCATGAAATGATTGAATATATATTGTGGTCAAAATGTCCCCTCTTTTAACCATGGAGGATCATCTGTGTAATAAATCCTTGTGCCATTTTAAAGCTGCACACAGTCAGAAAAATAACCATTTCTTGGATTAAAGTTTTACATATACAATTTTACCCGTTTCCATCTTCTTTATTTGGCATTATTATTATTAAATTATTAATATTGGTGTTCATACACTATCATCTATACCACCTTATCCTCACAGTATCTTGGTACTTCCTGGATAGATTGTCAGTCCATCACAGGGCAACAAAGAGATATTCAGCACAAACAACCATTCACACACACTGCTGAGGGCAATTCCGCAAAATCGGTTAAACAAACATTCGTAGTTCCTCGACTGTGAAAAGAAGCTGTGGTACCCGGAAAGAACGTACACACACACTGGGAGATTTTTCAAACTCCATGCAGAAAGACACCTGCCTCTAATTTTAATTCAGGACGTTTTTCCTGAATGGCAGCATTGCTTCAAACTCCTCTATCCTGCATTATCTATTGTTGTTGTTATTTATTATTATTTATTAGTTCATATTATTATTATTATAATTATTATTAGTTGTAGTAGTTTTATACTTTGTAAAAAAAAAAAAAAATGTAAGTGTGACTGCTGGCCTTTTGTGATAAGTTCCTACCAGCTTTGCACAGATATGTACTAACTTTTATCATTATTATTATATTATTTTTATTATTTTGCAAGGCTCAGTCAGACTGGATGGAGAGAAGACCTGACATCAGTTGTCAAGTCTTCACAAATTCTCAGTTGGGTCTAGAGTTTGACTAAGAAACATGCTTTTATGTGAACCTATTATGTTTTTATATCGTCACCCTGCTGAAAGGGGAACATCTGCTCCAGTCTCCAATCTTTATCAACCTTTGACAGTTTTTTTTTTTTTTATTCATTAAGGTTGCTCTGTAATTTCCCTTTCCCTACTGAACAAAGCCACCTTTACCTTACACTTCCAAATATGTGCTGTGTTATGTTGGTCTATGGCATCAAGCCCCCCCCCCCAGCCTCGTGAGACCATCCTGATCTCGCGAGCTTTCAAGGTTTCTGGGGGAGTCAGGTAACCCCCCCCCCCCCCAATATACTTAGAAGTTTGTGGCTTTAAAGGGGCAGTGATGAAGGTAGTATGGCTTCTTATGCTAGTCCTTAAAAATCAAAACTGCAACCAGTTTATAGCAAGACTGGGTGTGTACATAATCTCTCTCCTTAATTGTCAGTCTTAAAAAAAATACTAAAGGGAAACAAACATTTATGACTATTTCAGTGTGATCTACACAGTCTCTCACATGACCCAAATGGCCAGAGGCAGATAGATCAGCTTTTTCAATAAGATGTTGCACAACTTAGCTTTCCAAAACAAACTAACACACAGTTCCCATAAATGACCAACACAGTCTGAGTCCTTGAAAGAACCAGCAGCCGTCTAAAGAAAAGTCAACAAGAGAAGCTGCCAAGAGCCGATGGCACATGGCTTACCAGTTACCAGTGGTTAGACTGGAGGTAATTTGGACAAAAAATAAATAAAGTTAGTCACGGAACAGGTTTTAGGCATAGGAATGTGTTCTTTTAATGGGTTCCGATGATCAGTTTGTTAAACTGTGGCATAATTTGTTGTCTTATTTTGTCTCAGCCATTTTCACAATATATTGAAAAAAACTCTTGTGAGTTGTATCTTTCTATATGGAGAAAATTATTTTAATGTGTAGAGACTCACACAGACAAAAAGAGGCAATTAGAGAGATTTGACATAAAATTGAAAAGGCAATCGGACTCCGGCAGAAGATGTGAAAGCTGCGAATGTTTATGAGCTTGGATGTTCATTTCAGGATTAGGATTAGTGAAGTCTTCCCCCCTGGGGTCCAGACACTGGTGGTAGACGCTAGAGGAGAGAAGGAAGACAGGTGACTCTTGTGAGCATGAAGGAGGAGGGTCTAAACTCAGCTGAAGGGCAGGATAAGCCATGTGTGCAGAGCCTTATAAGCGAGTCTTGTGAGATGGTAGGATGAGGACTTGAGGCAGATTGGCTGGTGCTTGGACGCTTGACAAGGCAGTCATTGGATGCAGGTGCACAGGAGGTAAAACATGGGGCAAAACATAGAAAAACCTAACTAAATCAGATAAAGCAAAACCCCATTTCCCCCCATAGCACTGATGTGGTATGGTCCAAATCAGCTCAGCCTCTTGGCCACCTGCTGGTTCGTCAGCCAAGTGACTGGAGCAACTGCAAAACTCAAACAGAATATAAATTATACAGTCATTACAAAAACAGGGTAAAACAAAATGTACATTTTCAAATACAGTGCAATGGTTATAAATAAATTCCAAATAATGAAATGGCTCTGTAAATGAAACCGCATATGAAAAAAAAAAAAAAATTGTAACCACATCTGTGAGGCTGTAAATGCAGCCACTACACTCAGGAACAGTTTATTTTCCCACAAGCCTTCACTCTAATGAACAGCTGACTCTGACAAAACAAGTGCTGTTAATTTCTACCCTTCATATAGTCATATAAGGTAAGGTATAAAGTACACCAATCCACCTGCCTCATGTACATAATGCCATAATTCTCATTAATTCCAGCATTCCCATTCTCTGCACTCATCACCCTGTGGATATGTATGTTTGTACGTGTATGTGCACCTGTACATCACTTCCACCTCCGACATGTACATAATAATAATGAAAATAATATTTAGTCCTGCATCCTTGCACTCTGCTCATTGCACCATTGCATTATTGTCTCAATTTGTCCCCTTGTTTATATCAGACAGAGATCAACGCTTTTCAAATGTGTTGTCTATACTGCAGATTGTTTGATTTTTATTACTTAACTATTGTGTTGTTTTATTAATGTATAAGTAAGCACTTTGTGAGTATTGCACAATCCAATTGCACAGTCCAATTTTTTGTATGTGTACACATACCTAGCAAACAAAGCTGATTCTGACTCTGATCATTATATAACCCAACTTTCTAAGAAACTGTTTCCATTCAAAAAGGTTCTTAAACAATTCTGGGATTTTTTGAAAAATTAAAAGTGCAAAAATAGACCACTTTGAAGAATTGCTCCAGCCTTAAAAGGTTTCATCCAAACTCTTTTATGGCTGCTCAGGTCCTGCTGATAAAGCTGCCCAGCTTGCTCCCCCCTGCAGGTCAGTGACTAAAGCCACATTTTCAGCAGCAAGTGGGCTTTACGGTGGAAAAGTACCGTGGAGTTGATTTTATTTGCGTTGAGGAGCAGAGGTGTCAAGCAACGAAGTACAAATACTTTGTTACTGTACTTAAGTACACTTTTTAGGTATCTATACTTTACTCCATTACTTATTTTTCTTCCTACTTCTCAATTCAATTCAATTTTATTTATATAGCGCCAAATCATGAAACATGTCATCTCAAGGCACTTTACAAAATCAAGTTCAATCATATTATACAGATTGGGTCAGATTATACAGATTGGTCAAAAATGACCTATATAAGGAAACCAGTTGATTGCATCAAAGTCCCGACAAGCAGCATTCACTCCTGGGGAACCGTAGAGCCACAGGGAGAGTCGTCTGCATTGTACATGGCTTTGCTGCAATCCCTTATACTGAGCAAGCATGAAGCGACAGTGGGAAGAAAAACTCCCCATTAACGGGAAGGAAAACCTCCGGCAGAACCGGGCTCAGTATGAACGGTCATCTGCCTCGACCGACTGGGGTTACGGAAGACAGAGCAGAGACACAACAAGAGAGACAAAAAAGCACAGAAGCACACATTGATCTAGTAATCTGTTCTACATTAGATGGTAGTAGCGGATGAGCCGTCTTCTCTGGATGATGTCACAGTTAACAGAACGCCAGACCAGGTGTACCTACTATGAAGAAAAAGAGAGAGAGCAAAAAGTTAAAAGCTGAAATGACGACAGTCATTTCAATGTAATACAATGCAAAACTGGAGAACAGTAGACTGAAGAACAGTAGAAATCAGTAGAGTGAGAAAATTAGACCCTGATGTCCTCCAGCAGCCTAGGCCTATCACAGCACAACTATAGAGATAGCTCAGTGTATGAGCCACTCTAACTATAAGCTTTGTCAAAAAGGAAAGTTTTAAGATTAGTCTTAAAAATAGATAGGGTGTCTGCCTCACAGACCAAAACTGGGAGTTGGTTCCACAGGAGAGGAGCCTGATAGCTAAAGGATCTGCCTCCCATTCTACTTTTACAGACTCTAGGAACCACCAGCAGACCTGCAGTCTGAGAGCGAAGTGCTCTGTTAGGAACATACGGGGTAATCAGAGCTCTGATATATGATGGAGCTTGATTATTAAGGGCTTTATACGTTAGAAGGAGAATTTTAAATTCTATTCTTGATTTAACAGGAAGCCAATGAAGGGAAGCTAAAATTGGAGAAATATGATCCCTCTTGTTGATTTTCATCAGAACTCTTGCCGCAGCATTTTGAATCAGCTGAAGACTTCGAACTGCATTTTGTGGACTTCCTGATAATAAAGAATTACAATAGTCCAGCCTTGAAGTAACAAATGCATGGACTACTTTTTCAGCATCACTCCTGGACAGAATGTTTCTAATTTTGGCGATATTCCAGAGGTGAAAAAAGGAAACTCTGGAAACCTGTTTAATATGGGATTTAAATTACATGTCTTGGTCGAAAACAACACCAAGATTTTTAACTTTATTACCAGAGGCCAAGTTAATGCCATCCAGATTAAGTGATTGATTAAGAACTTTATTTTTTGAAGACTCTGGCCCAAAGATTACAACTTCTGTCTTGTCAGAATTTAAATGCAGGAAATTTAAAGTCATCCAGCTTTTGATGTCATCAAGACATGACTGCAGTCGAAGTAACTGATTGGATTCATCAGGATTTATGGATAAATATAGCTGAGTGTCATCAGCATAACAGTGGAAATTAATCCCATGCTGTCTGATAATTTTGCCAATCGGAAGCATATATATAGTAAATAGAATTGATCAAAGGACTGAACCCTGTGGTACTCCACAAGTGACCCTAGAGTTTGAGGAAGATTTATTATTAACATGAACAAACTGGAATCTGTCCGACAGATAAGATTTAAACCAGCCTAGTGCTTTTCCCTTAATCCCTACAGTATGCTCAAGTCTTTGTAGGAGAATATTGTGATCAACTGTATCAAATGCAGCACTGAGATCTAACAGGACAAGTATAGACACAAGTCCATTATCTGAGGCCATGAGAATATCATTAGTGACCTTCACCAGAGCTGTTTCAGTGCTATGATGAGCTCTGAAGCCTGACTGAAACTCCTCAAGTAGGTCATTACTTTGTAAATGTTCACATAGTTGATTAGCAACTACTTTCTCAAGAATTTTAGATAAGAAAAGAAGATTAGATATAGGTCTGTAATTTACTAACTCATCTTGATCAAGAGATGGTTTCTTAAGTAAAGGTTTAATAACAGCTACTTTAAAAGCCTGTGGTACATATCCATTTACCAAGGATAGATTAATCATGTCTAAAATAGGACCACTGATCAGAGGGAATACCTCCTTAAACAACTTGGTTGGGATTGGGTCTAACATACAGGTAGAAGGTTTAGATGAAGCTAAAATTTTAGATAGCTCAGAAAGCTCTACTGCTTTTAAACAGTTCAGACACTGCGCAGGTTCTAAGGATTCCTCCAATGCTGCCTCACTTACTGAGGACGAGGTAATCATGTTTGGGAGGATGCCAATTATTTTATTTTTAATGGAATCAATTTTATTTATGAAGAATCCCATAGAATCATTACTGCTAAGAGCTAAGGGAATGGATGGATCAACAGAGCTGTGGCTCTGGGTAAGTTTGGCAACTGTACTGAAGAGAAATCTAGGATTATTCTTATTCTCCTCAATTAATGATGAAAAATATGCTGCTCTAACTCTGCGAAGGGTCTTGTTATACAACAATAGACTGTTCTTCCAGATTAGGTAGGATTCCTCTTGGTGTGTAGAGCGCCATTTTCTCTCCAATTTCCTAACATTGTGCTTCAAGGAACGCAGCTCTGAATTAAACCAAGGAGCCAGCTTCCTGTGAATAATCACCTTCTTTTTCAAGGGAGCTACATTGTCTAATGCAGAACGCAATGACGAAGTCATACCGTTTACAAAGACATCTATTTGTGAATTGGAAGAAACAACATTGCTGCCATCTACAGGGCATTTCTGCAATATGGAGGATATTAAAAAGGGGACAGACTCTTTAAGTTTTGATACAGCATTATCCGATAAAGATCTACTATAATGGAACCCTCTTTTGGGGGTGGAGAACTCAGTTAGATTAAACTCAAATGTTATTAAAAAATGATCAGATAGGACCGGGTTGTGAGGAAATACTGTTAATTCTTCACAATCAATGCCATATGTCAGCACAAGGTCTAAAGTATGGAGCCAAGAGTACGTCGGTTTATGCACATTTTGAGCAAAACCAATTGAATCTAGGATAGTTTTAAAGGCTACACTAAGGTTATCACATTCTGTGTCAACATGGATGTTAAAATCACCCACTATAATAGCCTTATCAGTATTTAACACCAAATCAGATAAGAAATCTGACAACTCATCCAAAAACTGAGTGTAAGGGCCTGGTGGACGATACAAAACAACAAACAGAAGAGGTTTTATTGCTTTGCAGTTTGGATGAGGGAAACTGAGGGTTAAATGTTCAAAAGAACTGTAGTTATTAATTGGCCTAGGACTAATTAATAAATCAGACTGAAAGATGGTTGCCACTCCTCCTCCTCTTCCCACAGATCTGGGAATGTGGAAATTTGAATAATTGGAGGGAGTTGACTCATTTATACTAACGTAGTCCTCTTGTAGCCAGGTTTCTGTGAGACAAAACAAATCAATCTGTTTATCAGAAATCAATTCGTTAACTAACAAAGTCTTTGGAGGGAGAGACCTTATATTTAATAGACCACATTTAATTGTTTTATTTTTAGGTTCAAGGTGAACCGTATTGATTTTTATTAGGTTTTTATGATATGTTCCTTTTAGATAAGTTTTTGATCTGTTAAGTTTTGGCCGTGGGAAAGACACCGTCTCAATAGGATAATGGACGGGTAACAGTACAGAAGCTGCAGAGAGGTGTGTTAAACTACGGCTCTGCTTCCTGGTCTAATGATTCTGACTTTTACTCATTACATTTTCACACAAGTATCTGTACTTTCTATTCATTACATTTTTAAAACAAACGTTACTCATTACTCTTGGCTTCAGTTTAATATTTATAAATATTTATTTCACGTAATGTGCGCCATCCAATGCAGATAATTGGCGCCATCCACAGCTAGTGAGAACTAGTGTAATTGGATGAGTCATATAACGCAAACACTCATTGGTTAGCTATTCTATAGCTATTCTCTTTTTATCTCTCTTTCTCTCTCTCTCTTTCTCTCTCTCTCTCTCTCTCTCTCTCCACACACAAACTACATAGAATGTTTTTGCACCAAAGGGTATAGTTTACCTTAGGTATTTGATGGAACTCACACAGTTATGTTCTGGCAGTTCTGCAGGCTTGAATACTACCTCTGTTTGGAATTGAATTCCAATAAAGTTTAAGAGAGAACATGCTACTTGAATGACTTTGTCTATGACTAATGGGTTAATGATTATGTTGTGTCTTGGGCCACATGTAGAACTAATCAGTGTTTAAATTAAGCTTTCAATTCATATAGTGGCATTTTTTAAAGGTTACTTTATACTTTTATACTTTAAGTAGTTTTTGGAGCACATACTTTTTCACTTTTACTTGAGTAAAGAGGTCAAGTTGATACTTTAACTTTTACCAGAGTGTTTTTAAACTGCACTATCTATACTTCTACTTAAGTAACAAATGTGTGTACTTTTGACACCACTGTTGAGGAGTAAGTAAAAAAGTGTTCATTATGAAGCGAGAATTTGGAAATCATTTGAAAAAAAGGCTAATGCATTAATGGCTTTTTATTGAAGTGCAGGAAAGGTTTGAACAGAGAAAAGTGATCTGAAGTGTGAACAGAAGCTGATGGAGACAGTTTCATTGGAGAAAAACGGTTGGATGACAGTGAGTTTTTGAGCAAATTTTTATTATAAATTGTAGGCTAAAAGTCAGAAACAGGTTAGCAGTTGGGAAAAGTTGTTGGAAATTTGGGAGAGAATTAAACATTTGTTTGAGACAACTGAAAAACAAAAAAAAGGAAGACACCTTTTGTACAAGCATAGTTTTAACTAGTGTCATTTGTTGCAAAAATAGCATATTAAAATGCCTAAATGAGCTTTTACACTTTTAAAGATAAAACATAATTTGCGATTAAAATTTTTCATTGTTTGACAGCTCCAGTTTAGACATAATACACCAGACTTAAATCTGGTTGATCAAAAGAAAGCAGGAAACAGCCCACTAACAGCTTCTGCTCATTGTAGGTCTGGGAATCACAAGTCAGCAGAACTAATGTTAAAAGTTAAAGGTTAAAAGGTAAAATGGAGCTTAATCGTGTTTGGCAAAAGGACGATGCTGCTGATTTGATAGATTTTTTTAACACTGCATCTAGTCATGAGTCACTTTTGGAGTTATCCTCAAATGAAGCAGCTGGTGTTGAGGAAACTATGACAAATGTTAATGGCTTGCATCGTTTTACTATAGATACTGATATTGCAGAGCGGCAGAAATTAGCAGGAATGGAAAGTATTAATGGAAAATTAAAGGACGGATCCCAAAGTATTCATCATTTGCAGCCGCATTCTCAAAGTCCCACCAAAATGCAGATGCCCTTGTTACAAAATAATTTAGGAGCAGAGGAATTTGTTCCTTAGTTGTTGGGTGATGTGCAACTCCTGGTGAATAAATGTCCTCGCATTGCTGCTGGTGGTAGATTGTGGCTGGCTGAATTAGATAATTTGACCAAAGGCAAAAAACTGGCCCTGGGTGATTTTAGAGCCATTTTAGGATGTTGTGTGTTCTCTTCTGCTGCAGATGATATTGAAAATGATGCTCGAACGTTCCACATGCCAGATGAAACTTTATTGTCTTTAGTAATTTCTTACTTGGAAGATGTAGTTACACAGCATTTTCCCTTATCCACCCAAGCAGTGGTTCCTAAGTTTGACTGGGACTCACAACAGCAACTGAAGAAATACATAAATCGGGCCGCAGAAGAATGGATCAAACACACAGGTGTGGATCCTAAAACAAATCGGTCCAATCTGGGTGAATTATTTAGAGAAGTAGTGTTAAAAGGTGTACCCTTTTCAGTATCTCAGCTGACAAACTTAAATCCTGATATGAATGGTTGTAAATACGCTCGCTGGGAAAAACATTTGGTACACTATTTGCATGTGGCTCAAGGGGAGGAGAGGAAGACAAAGCAAGAGGTAGAGGAATTACAAGTTCAATTACTAAAATCACAGTTACTGGAAGCAAAATGGAAAGTGAGTAAGAGAAAGCAAAAGATTGAATATATGAATGTATCAGCAGTTGTATCTCAAGGTGCTCCAATCCTGACGGTCTCACCTCAGTCTAATTTAATCCAAGGAGGGGTTTTTTATCCTCTTGTTTTCTATCATCCATTTAATTACAGGTCTGTTGGTCCTGGACGTGGAGGAAGATGGCAGTGTGGTGGTCAGCGTGAGCATGGGGGAAGGAGCAGAGGGCTGAAAGGACGAGGCAGATATGGCAGAACTTTAAGAACACCCACCGACATCTGCTACATCTGTGGTTGCTCTGGACATTGGGTACGGGACTGTGTAGCTCATCTTACCCCACCAGCAGGTCAGCCTGGCATGGTGCCACCAAATCTTAACGTGACCTCACCTCCACAAGGTCAGTACCCCCGGCAAGGGGATAACTCTTCCTATGGACGATATTAACACACCCCTGAGAATGACCAAACAGCATGAGCACTGCAGATCCCGAGCTGTCAGGGGAAATGACAGCATGAACTCTCAGCACATACCGGAGCTACATATTCCATGAGTTTCTGAGTTGTGGACTGAGACTTTGTCACTGAGATGCTTCTCAGAGAAATAACAGCATCTGCTATTGCAACATGTGGGGGAAGGGTCGCTGACATCTGTTGGGGACTGTGAACAGAATTCGCTGCATCTGGTGTTCTCTCAGTGTTCCAGCCATGGAAGCCTTGAATGCAAAGTCTAAAGTTCCTTCCTACCTTCACTTGATTTGCCACATGCCAATCTGATCTATGACAGGACCCACACAAACTGGTAACAAGAATCTTTAAGGTAAAACATAGACAGTCACTTCTATGAATATGTATGTGGCACCCGAGCGTGTGGAGGTTGCTACTGCTGAACAAGTATAATGGTATGTGATGTTGGATGACATGTTTCCTCATATTTTTCTTTCTCCCCATGTTTTGAGCACCAGGCAAATGAATCAGGGACATGGTTAAACATTCTTTTCAGGCAACTGATTGAGCACCTACCAGCGTACTGGTTTGGTGTTTTGAAAATATACTAATATCTATTAAATTGTCTGTGATGTAACTGATAAGTTCTTTCTTTTTAAACATGAGTTTTTTGGCGCGCATGTGGCGCAGCGGGTAGCGCAACCCATATACAGAGGCCTTAGTCCTTGACACGGTCGACCCGGGTTCGAATGCGACCCGCGGTCCTTTGCCGAATGTCTCTTCCCCCTCTTCTACCCCCCTTTCTGTCAGCCTACTTTCGGAAAAAGCGAGCCAATAGAGCCGCAAAAAATCCCCCCCAAAAAAACATGAGTTTTTGATTCATATTATGGCCAGGAACATGCTGATTATCATTAAGTAGCAGAAGGTGTACTTTGCCATCACAATTATGAGCAGAAAATCCACTGGGGTGGGATTACTTTCACGTGCTCCAGTTACGTTTAAGGTCACTGTTGAATTGTCTCTCTGGGTTAACTATTGCAGCCATAAATCTAGAGCAGGGGGTTTAATATCAGTGTGCCTTCCTTGTGGTGGCAATTTTACAACTTTGTGCCCCAGCCTGGAATGCACACATATGCTTAGAGCTAAACCTTCGGTTTTTAAACAAAATATCTACAATTTCTGTGTTTTATCCATAAGTGGCCATTTCCACTTTGGAGTCTTCATTATCAGTGGTACACATGTATAGATTTGACAAATCTGGTATGCTATTTCTCATTAGCTAAAGAATATCAAGATTTTTTCTAGTTTAATTATAAAAGTTGCCCGCTACGGTATACGAGACGGCCACCAGGATGTGCTATATTACCAGGTATTTTTAATCAGGTTATAAAAGATGTTTTACAGACATGTCCTTTGCCAAGAAACACCACCCTGATTCGGTATGTTAATGACCTGCTGTTGTCTTCTCTTACTGCTGAGATCTGCCTTCAGGCCGCAAAGTTAGTTTTGGGACATCTTTATCAACACGGTTTTAAGGTCAGTACAGATAACTTGTAAATTGCCAGAAAATTAGTCTTTCCTGGGCTGTGTTATTTCCGCAGGAACACCCAGTATTTACTCTGGCTACAAATAGAGCATCCTCACAAAGCCGAACTGCTGCATGTGACAGAGACTATCAGGCTGCAGTCGTCACAACATTCTGGTTATATTGATCTCATGCAACCTTTGAGGGACCTCGTGAAGATATCAGGTATGATAAATTTGAATAATGTTCTGATTTGTATTCAAGATACGAGGAAGTGCTTTTCCTACTTCAACAAAGATTAGCATTTGCAGTTGAATTGACTCCCCTGACGACTCTTTACTGTTTTCTGTTGATGTTTCTGTAACAATACTAGCGGTAAATGGTGTTTGTTTCAGGAAAAGGGGGAGAGAGAGTAATGTTAATGTATTGTTAAGAAAAATTAAATATCTTAGTTGAGACAGACTTAGACAGACTTCTACATCGCACTGTGAAATCATCTTGAATGCTAATGTAAACTCTGTCTCCATATTTCATTTCTATGAATTAAATATGCATATTACAATGTTTTACCTCTGATCAATGCTTTTTCTCATTTATTGTCAAATCTTAAACCGGGGCAAAAATGGGCCTTTATTAGCGAAGCAGAATTAGGCCAATAATACTATTACAACACTATGGTGCCGTGACCCGGATTTGACATTAAGTGGAGGAACCTTTTCAATTTGGAGGAATTGTTTCGCATCAGCAAGTCAGCCTGGCTTGACGTCCCAATACGACCTCACATCTAGAAGGTCGGTACCCCAGCAAGGGGATAACGCTCCCATGAACAATGTTTACGCACCCTGGAAAAGTGGCCAACGCTCATGAACAGCACAGATCCCAAGCTGTCAAGGGAAGTGACTGTATGAACTTTCTGCAGATATTGGAGCCACTTGATTCATCAGCATCTGAGTTGTGAAAAGGGGACTTTGTCACTGAGGTGCGTCGCAGAGACATTACAGTGATCTGCTACTGCAACACTAGGAGAAGAAATGTAGAGTTCCACACATGGAAGCCTTGAATATTAAGTCTTAACTCCGATCTCATGTTTGCCTGATCTGTTGCATGTCAGTCCGAGTTCATCTCAGGAGCCACACACAAACTGGTATTAAACATCTTTAAGGTAAAACACAGACAGTTATTTCTAGCCGTATACTACTGAACAAATTTAATGGGATGTGATCTGGATGGCCTGTGTTCTCATATTTTTTTCTTTCTCTCCATCTTTTAAGTTCCTGGGCAGATGGATCGGAGCTGGTTAATAATTTCTTAAGGCAGCAAATTGAGCATATCCTAGTGCACAGGTTTGCGGTTTTGACAATATATTCATGTTTATTCACTTTTTGTTATGTACACAATTAAACAGCGGACAGTGTACAACTATGAGCAGGAGATTCACTGGGTGGACCTGTCTCTCTGGTTAACAACTGCATGCCATACATTTCCAGAATGGGAGTTGTTATCAGCTTCGGACTTCCTGGGGCCATTTTTACGACGAGGCCTCTCTCTGGTATGCACATGTGCCCTGAGATACACATTCTGTTTCTAAACCAAATGTTATTCCTTACCAGACAATAACATTTGTCTGGTTAAACAATATTTTAAGCTATTCTTTATCAGCTCACAAGTATTGAGATTTTTCTATTGTACATATAACAGTTGCCAGCTATGTTGTACCAGCTTTTCACCAGGATTAGCTATATCACCAGGTGTTTCATTCAGGTTAAAAACAATGTTTTATATGTATTTTGCCCAAATACACCACCCTGTCTCAGTATGTAAATAACTTAGAACATCCAGCATTCTCACAAAGCTGAATTGCTGTGTGCCACTGAGAACATAAACTCGTAGTTATTATTTCATTTAGATACCCTGATCTTATGCAACTTCTGCCTGCTTTACCACGGGTGAGAATTTGCAGTTAATTGACTCCCTATGATGACTAAATATTGTTCATTGTTAATGTTTTGTAACAAAATAATTTTGTTCTCAAACAGAGGGATAGAGAACAGAAACTTGGAGGGGTGGGGGGGTTCCTTAACAGGACCTAATGGGAGGTATGTGACTGCGTTGTAAATTACATAACAAATTAGATAACGGTTAAAAAAAAACCCCGAAAGAACTCTCCCATGGCTCTCTGAATGTTTGTTCAGTCGACTCCTAAGAAACAGGCCCATAAATTGGATTTAATGGGCGAAGTGTCAAACAGAACGTATCTGCTGGACAAAGACTCCATAAAGCCGGTTAGCTCAGTTTAACCCTTCCCTTCCTGGAAGGGTTAAACAGATAGGTTTTGGAAACAGGCCCACAGGTTTAGCAGTACAATAAGTGAATGTTAAATAAAATAGAAAAACTACATCAACTAGAAAAAACTGGATAAAATAGAAAAACAGAGGGTAACTTAATGCATATATAAGCTAGTTCTATTACAGATCCTGTAGTTTAAAATCATTGGTGTGTCAGGATTTGTAACAACTTGATAGACAGATGTGGATGCAGGACTTTTTAATTTGAGGATGGTATCTCTTAAAGGTAAACAAAGCGAGGAATTCATTGCAAGGGGACTACATTTTATGAAATGACATGATGGGGGTTTGCGTTTTCTCTCAGATTAGAAACAGGAACTTTTTCTGAACCACACAGAATAGGACAGCTAAGTATTGAGTAAAGGGTACAGAATTTAATAGAATGGTGACATACTATTAGATCTGGCACCCGGAAAGGTTTGTGTGGAGTGGTGCAATGTGTGGTCACTTTAATTCAAAGAGCATGCTGACATTCTTATAGGATAAATGTACTTTGATTTAAAACCTGCATTAACAAATTTTTGATTACACAGACAAGTCTATCCCCACCAGAGGTCGAAAGTATTTGTGTGTGTGCATGTGTTCTCTTGCAGGACAATCAGAGGCCCACGGAAGGAGAGGACAGAGAAATTGTGATAAAGTGTCTCATTAACTATTACATTTCTAATATAGGTTTCCCATAGGATGAAGATGGAACAATGGAAGGTGGTAAGGATTAATGGGGATTCTAAAAACAATTGGCTAAAATCTGTGCACAGACTAAAATTGAAAATGGGGTAACAAGCTTTGGTGTTTGTTTCTTGTGGGAGTGTTCAGTTAATTTCATTACAGGATACAATTCCATATGATTGAAAGGAGTTTTATCCTTTATTTATCTAAGCACATGAAAAACCATGAGCAAGAAAACGTCGAGCGACATACGAAACTTCTCTCATTGCCCCGACAGACCCAGACCCACAGACTGACGTCACTGACTGAGGCGTTTCAGTCCTTCCAAAAACATCCAGGTAGATAAGATTGGTCATCTTTAGCAGCAGTTCATGTTAACTTTCAAAGTAGATATTATCCATCATATGTTACTGGAGCCGTCACAGAAAATGTAATTAAGACCTTGAAAGAACCCGGTACATATATCCTATTAAAAAGTGTTATTTAAGATAACATTAGCTAATCCTTTATTTGTCCCACGACGAGGAAAATTATAGGATTAAAGCAACAGGCAGGTGCACACAACACAGACAAAATTACATAAGGATTGAAAGATATAAGAGGTGGATTAGGACAAAAAAACACTTAACATAACATTATTATTATTATTATTATTATTATTATTATTATTATTATTATTATTATTATTATTTAATTGCAATAATAAAATAAAAATCACAAAACCCAAAAGGTCAACAGTTTCATGATACATCAAACTTAAATGTTAAAAGTATCGGTATTAGATCGATATCGGTGATACTGCCCCTGTATTTACTTGGTATCGGATCGATTAAAAATTCCCGGTATCGCACACCGCTAATGGTCAGCAGCACCAAGTTCCTGGGGGTGCACATCACGGACAACCTCACCTGGTCTGTGAACACCATGTCACTGGTGAAGAAGGCACAGAAAAGACTGTACTTCCTGCGGAGGATGAGGAGAGCCCGCCTGCCCCCGCCCATCCTCAAGACCTTCTACAGAAGCACTATAGAGAGCATTCTAACCAGCTGTCTCTCTGTGTGGTGTGGAGGCTGCAGTGCCGCCGACTAGAAGAACGTGAGGAGAGTGGTGAAGACAGCAGAAGGGATCATCGGGGTTCCTCTTCCCTCCATTAAGGACCTTTCATCACAGCAATGTGTGTCCCGAGCCCGTAACATCATCAGAGACCCCACACACCCCCACCATGGACTGTTCTCAATGCTACCTTCTGGGAAGAGGTTCCGCAGCATTCGCTGCAGGTCCACCAGGTTTTGTAAAAGCTGAAACTATAACTGGACTCTGTACCACATGTGTCCTGCATTGTTTACATTTCAATTGATGTACTGTGAAATTACAGCAGCACTTTATCCTGTAACTTTATCCTGCATAGTTACTTTATTCTGAAATCCACTGCAATTCACTGAAATTCTCAAGCTGTATGCAAACGAAATTTTGTTCTGTATGCACTCTGTGCATACAAGATGACAATAAAGTTTGTCTAAGTCTAAGTCTAAGCATTGCATGATAATTTGGTTTTTATTCTGTGGTTTGATCGGATGGTAGTACTTTGACTGGTTCTATACATTTCTAAAATGACATCAATGTTTATCTGGTTTAAGACTTCTATAGTCATTTTCAGTCATTATATGGTGTAGCATACATTTAGTAGGAAATTTTTCAGTTTGGGAAACAATAACCCCTCTTCAGGTATAAGATTAACATTTTCTTGGCAGTTGCACATATATAATGGGATAACACATCACTGATGAAGGTACCTTCTTTTATTTGGTTCAAGTATATTTTAGGATTCAAATAGCTAAGTAACTTTTCAGTTTTCAAGTTGGGATATCTTACTTTTAAGGGGAAAATTTTAACTTAATTTGGTGTAACAAATATGTCTAGTATTTCATTTGGTTGTAGGTTTCTGTTCTGTTATGATTTTATTAATTATCAACAGAGGGGAGAGTGGTTTAGGAAATTCCATCTTATCATTTACACTTTGTTTGAGGGGTTCAAGAAATTAAATTAGTTCTAGCTAAGTTATTGATTTGATCTGTTAGATCAAAACAGAGGGAATTGTTGAGGAAAATATCTTAATTGTTATATCAATCAGGCATTTGTATGGAAGTAATAAGGAATTACTGGCCTCTGAAGCTGTGTCTCCTTTGAGGCAAAGTAAGCAGCTTGCAGGATGTCTTGAGAGTGGGTTTATGGCTATGAGGTCATTTGGCTTGAGCCCTGATAAGACAGTTTGAGTAATAAATTAGCCATACTGCATGGGAACTTTGAGGGTAGATCACGCTTGGGGCCATAGGGTCTGGGACCGCCCCCCCCCCCCCCCACAAACTAATCAGAACGGGCAGTCAGTCTTTTAAAAGATGTCTTTAGAGTAGTGTAAGACAGACAGAATCGTTTGCAGCACCACGAGGTAATATGGCGAAATGGTAATGTAAGTTTCTGTCTCCTTTTGGAATTCCAAATTGATTAAATGTGCATATTTTAAATGTTTACCTCTGATCATTGTTTCTCCTTTACTGCCAAATCTTAAACCGGGGTAAGGTGGGTCTTCAGAGATAAGCAGGAGCAGGCCGGGATTAATATCTACAGTTGCTACACATCCACCTGGACACACCATCCCCATGACAGTGAAAATGACAAATCAAAAATGACAGTGAAACATGGTGGAGGAAGCATCATGTTGTGGGGAAGCTTTTCTTCAACATGAAGAGATAAGCCAATCAGAGTTAATGGAAATCAGAGTTAATACAGGGCAATGTATTTACCATCCAAAAAACCTGTTAGAGGCTGCAAAATACAATCAATGATTGATCATTCTCGACTCATTCTTAGTCAGTAATGAACACGCGCTTTGTAAAGATTAACAAGTGCTTAAAATGCTGCCAACATACATGTTCATTTAAAACTAGGTAGTGCCCAATTTGTCTAACATAATCTGTTAACCCTGTTTTAAAATGTCTAAATACGTTTAAATTTGTAAAAGGAACCCGGAACATACCCAGAGCAGAGTCAACATCCTCCTGAGGTCATACTTCCCAGAACAGGTGATAAAGTCCCATATTAGTACCCTCCAAATGTAAATGCTAACAAACACACAGCGTTGCTCAAATTAATCCCTCTTCAACATTTCTTTTAAAAGGCATGATATTTTCTTTAACATTTGGGTACTGATTGCACTATATTTTTAATTAAACTGCTGAAAAGAAATAACACCCCATAAAATTAAATTTAAGTTTAAATTATTAGGTGTAAAAAGAATAAAAAACTCTTGAAAGATAATTTCACCAGCTGTTCAAGAATAACACAACCTTATGTAAAACTGACATAAAAGTCATAATTTCACCTTTCAAGTTTGAAAGGAGCACATCGATGGTTTTTAGGTTTTCTTTCCTCCTAAATACACTTTAATTTACTTAAAAAATTGTAAAATTACATTTAAAAATGGATGAATACATTAAAAACTTAACTTACTTCCATTTATTTTACATTTTTGTAACAATTTTTCTTGACATAGGAAATGTTCCCTACTGATTAAATGCGGTCATGTTCGAAGTCGGATTTTTCAGTTTGATTTCACGCTGCTGCAAAGAAAGACAGTTTGAGTTTTAAAGCAGCAGCAGCTGCAAAACTGGCCAAAGAAAAGTAGTTTTCTATTATTTTTTATTCAATCTGACAAATGAAGAATTGAAATACCCCATCTCAGTGCCCCTTCCTCATAATGATGAACATCATTTCTGATTAAAATACAGAAGGATTTTTTCACAGTTCAAGACCGATTTTGCTTTTGTTCCAACTGTGCTCTGCTTATTGATTTAAAGGAGAGAGGGCTGGATTTGAAAAGGTAAAGTCATGTCTTCCAAACTGAGGTAATGTATCTAATTCAAAGGATGTCACATGTATCCAAGTATTCAAAATACAATTCTCAGCTTTCATCTTTACTTTTTTATTCAATACAGATCTTAGATGTCAAACAAATGTCTGCTGCTTTGCAACGAGTTAGAACACTGCCGCCCGGTGGAGCTGAGAATAATGTTTTAAATGGTCCCTGATCGAGTTAGCAGGGGGGATCATTTCTATGTAACACTTTTGTAATGATGATATCGAAAGCTTAAGTAATAAAAGAATGAGTGAAATCTCCCTCTTTTCAGCGTTTACGATGAGAAGCACTCGGGCAATTGGATGTCCTGTGATCGATGTAGCCTCTTCTCTTATCGTTAGGACTGCTCTTAACAGATTAACTGCCCCCTCCCAAACATGCAGTCTTTTTCTCCTCCTTTCTCACTGCTCCTCCTTCTGGCTGTCACACACCCACAGTCTTTTTCAGAAGATACAACAGGAGACTTGTCTCTCTGATTTTCTTTTTCTTAAATCTATTTTTTTAATGTCCACCTTTTCTGACACTCATCTTGCGACGTTTAGGTAGATTTGGTCTGGATTTGTTTGAACTGATTTGACCACCTGGCAGACGGACAGAAATGAAGAAGACTAAACTTAAGTTGAAGTTCTGGTAGTAAGATAGTAAATGAAGATGGATCTGGTGATTGCCTTTCTTCTGCTCTTTTGTGTTCATCCATCTGCAGGAGCAAGCCTCATCACAGGTAAACTATTCCCAAAAAATACACAACATTGGTCAAAGTCAAGAACTTTTCAATTAATTTGAGGATCTGTTTTTTATTTTTATGTTTTGGATTTGGGACTTTAAACTGGACTTTGATTCCTGAAGCAGACATATTTGAAGCGAGGGGTAAGCAGACAGCATATTATGAATCTGTCTTAGTATGTGCATGCATCATATTTTATGCAGAATATAACAAGTCGGGGGCTTTGGGATTTCAATGAAGCTATGTCAATGAAGCTATATATATATATATATATATATATATATATATATATATAGTTGTTGTTTTTTACTTGTCATGCAATACAACTATTTACACCTACTAGAACCTTTCCTATTTTGTTATATTAGTCACCTTCATTCCTCTTGAGTAAATATTTTGTGACCTATTCATAACAGTTACAGGTCCATATCTTTTGGAGTATGTTTCCATCAACTTCACATGTATGGAGGAGCAATCCTGCCATAATTAAAAAAAACCATACAGAAATAAATGAAGGACTTAATAATATAAAATTGCTTGCAAAAGTCAATAATATAATAAGCCAATAATATGAATTTGTGTGCCGATGTGACAAAATAATAAAAAGATGATATTTCTTCAACAATTGATAAATTATTCATCAAAAATATAGATTTTAACTTCCACTTTTATTTTTACTTTTCTTATTGCTTTTATGCTGACTTATATTTAACCCACTTGTTTTCTGTTATACATTTTTATTGAATTCTTTATGTTGTCTTTGTGTATTTATTGCAAGTGGGGTTTTTTTGTTCCGTATCTCCACTGCAACTTTTTTTTATTGTTTCATATTTATTCATACCAACATTTTTAAAAGATATTTTTATTTTTGTTTCATACTGATTTACACCACAAAATTTTTAAAGCATGTTTTTACTCCACCATGAAAATTTCTTTTTCTTTTATTTTAACATTCTTCTATTTGTGAAACAATGATTTATTTCTGCCTCTAACGTTTCTAACTGTTTTTTTACCCACAGAATTTTTGCCTGCCCTTGTTATTTCCTTCTACCCTTTTTCCACTTCGCATTTTTCTACTTCATATTATTTTTTTCCACTTCGTCCATCTGACCGCAGCCGTTAATGTTAAAACAATGACAGGGAGGGAGGGAGGCGGCTTCACCGGCAAAGCTTCACAACTACTGGCCAAGGCCTGGCTCCCCGGAAACAAGCCTGCATCAGAGCAGACGACTGGCCGCTTTCCCAGAATGCACCACGGCCGCAGCTTGATTCTGGATAGCGCAAACAGAGCTCACAGTGGTAAGTTAAAAAGTACCTTTTCTGCTGCTGTTGTTCTTTAAAAGTATGTTTTCAGATCTTTTGAAACGAGAACATTATACTTTTAAGCTGCACTGTATGGCTGGTTTACAGAGTTGGTGTGTAATTAAAAAACAAGTCCGACGTTGAGTAGACCAATAAACCGCAGACCTCCGAGGCTAACTGCAGCCAGGGCTAAAGTTAGACGGTATGTAGTACCCTTCTATCGGCCTAGTCGTATGTGAAGTACCGCTGGTTCTGATGGCATTTTTTTGTTGTTTTAATTCGCCAAAACGTTCATTTGTTTTCTGTTTATCTGACTGACTTGTGTTGCTTTGCTAGCCCATCTGTGCCAACTGGTAGGCATTTTAAGATTGACAGCCTGTTTCCTACTTTTATCTTTAAAAAACATTGAGGATAGTATTAAACAAGTGATAAGGTTGAAACTGTGACTATTTCTCTATAAATCATTGAAATGAAAACACAATTTTAACATATTAGTAACAGTATGGCAGTAGGGTTAAGCTACTTTGTTGTACCTATTGACCACCGCATTGATTATTAAGAAGGAAAAGTAATTTCTATGTCTGCCCACCTTTACAGTGATCTATAAATTATGTGCAATTAGTTCTGTTCATTCTTTCAGTGAAATGCCAAAAATAATCAATACATCTTACAATGAGAATCTTTACATTATAAAAAATACTATAGTTAATATTAGAGAAGGGAAGCCATTTGTTACGTTTACTATACTTGACCAGTTTTACAGGAATATACATTTTACTTTTTCTTTCCTGAGAACTATATTAATCTGCATGTTACCCAGGTATAGAAGGCCCATGGATGGCCACGGGAGATAGAGGTGCTGGTGACCCTCTACCGGCTGGCCTGCGGTGCATCCTATAGTGCAACAGCTGTCATCTTTAGGATGCCCTTCTGTGCCAGGTGGTACACAGAGTTATACACTCCCTGATGGGGACCATTCAAAAATGTATTTTCTTCCCAAAAAGACAAGATTTGGAGGGAGTGGGTGCTGGTTTTGCCCGCCTTGCCGGGAACGAGGCCTTCAAAGCAGCAGTTGGTGCCATTGATGAGTGCCATGTGCGAATTGTTCCACATGCTGACCCACAAAAGAAATGTTATTTAAACAGAAAATTCTTCCCCTCAATCATCCTGCAGGATGTGTGTGACACACGGAGAAAGATTTTGAATGTTTACTTCGACCACGTCGGCTCTGTCCATGACTCACTGGTACTGCTGCGCTCTCCGTTGCATAAAAATGCCTAATACCCACCAGAGGGCTTTTTTTCTACTCTGCGATGGTGGGTTCCCAAGTCTCCGGTACCTGATCACCCTCCTGACGCCCTATCGCCAGCCAGTTGCCAGTAGGATCTCTTACCTTCTTGTCATTAAATAGAGCCAACAATGACACACAATTGATACATAGATTATATGAATTGGATAGAAGATTAAGATATATCAGCATATTACCTAAATTACAGGTTATTTTATATTTGGTACAGTCCAAGTGGAGGCACGCTACAACAGGCACCACGCCAAGGCGAGAAACATTATTGGGCATGCCTTTGGTGCTCTAAAGACGCGGTGGCGTTTAATCTTCTTTAGGGCGCTGGAGGTCCGCCCAGCGTTTGCCCCAAAAGTAATCAGTGCCTCCTTCATCCTCCACAATATTAGTATAGAGGCAGGTGACCAGCTTGATGTGAAGGAGGAGGTCGACCCAGTAGAGAAAGGCCATCTTGTGGCCGAAGACAGCTGTCTGGAAACTGCCTCCGAGCCAGAATGGCAGCCCAGTTCTGCTCCAGCAGAGCTGGCTGCATGTTTAAGTGAACATGACTACATCTGACCTAACCTAGATCAGTTGTTGTCATGTACACATGCTGCTTCATTAAAAAAATTTTCCTGTAAAAATACATTAAATAATCAGTAAATTAATTTCCGTTCCTATTATTTTTCAATTGTTTGTTTCTGGGTGTTGTCTATTTGTCTAAAGGTGTTTATAAAAGTTAATTCTTTGTTTTAAATCATATGTTAATAATTTTTTTGAACATGTTACATCTTTCTCTCTTTCTCCTCTCAATTCTTCGTGTCCTCACTCAGAAGAAACTCACTTAGATGTATACTTAAAAACATGTATAGATTTTATTTATAACTTGTCAACAAGTTTTTCAAAAGGGGACAAATATTTATTGGCCCTTTCCGTAGCCTCCCTCTCCCTTGCTTCCTCCCTAGCTAAGGCTGCCCTCTCTCTCCTCATCGCTCTCAGTTTGCTCCTTCAGGAAGTCAAGCTGAGACCATCAAGTCAAATGGTTTGTCATTTTAGTTAATCTGTACAATATCCTTCAACCCTGAGTTTTCTCAGGTAATACCAGAAATGTGGTGAGAATAATACATAATGTGAGCTAATATTATGCAGGGAGTTTTGTTATTTTACCTTATATTTTTTCACCACATCCCGCCACTTCTTTTTGGCCTGCTTTGGTGTGACCTGCAGGCCAGAGGTTCTCACAAAATCACTAGTTGAATAGAAAACACAAGACTTGTCACAAGAGCTGAACATAAACATTTAGGCAGACATAAATAAAAATTACTTACTGCTATCTGGTTTTGGAGGAGTTCCTCCTGCCAGTAAATAGGCCCTTTTAAACAATGGATGACGTAAAAGCAAACTAGAGTAATTGATTGTAAAAATAGTGGGGGAGACTAAAACCCTTGACCTTTATGCTGCTGTGTATATAAGTGTGTTATCAGACAGGTTGTTGATCTCAGCCTGCGGCTTTCAGAGTGTTTGTTCATGTGCGCGCCTCCAACTATCCATCTGTGTCTGTCTCGCCCAAAGTAGCTGCTGTTATTTTGGCCTCTAAAAATATTTGCAACCACTCCAAGTATTACTTTATAACTTGACTCTGCCTTAAACCTTTCCACAACTTCCTCCTTGACCTGTCTGCTGTATTCCTTGGTCTCACTGATGCATTTTGCTCACTTCTGTTCTCCAACAAACCTCCACACAACAGCTGGATTCATACTGAAATGACATTAAACACAGGTGGATTCCATTTAATTAGGCTTCTTCTGAAGGTAGTTGGCTGCTCTGGATTTTATTTAAAGAAAGCAGAATACAGGGGGTCAAATACATGTTTAGACATTTTGCTTTACAGATCAGTATTTGTCAAAATACATGTGAAAGCCATGTGTTTTGTTTTTCTTTGGCATCACAGGTATGTTTTTCTTGGCACATCAATCATAAACATATTACTATGCTCATGAATTATTAGGCAAATAAACGTTTTTCTAAATAATAGTGTATTGTGTGTATTGTTCACTACACTAATACTTAATGGGAAATGTGCTGCATAAAAATCTAACTAAAGTTAGAAATTATGTTTGAGATGACTTTTAAGAGAAAGTTCAACAAATACTAATTAAAGTAAAATATATAGTTACAAATAAATAAATAATAGCACAGGTGTTGTACTGAGTATGGTTTCCTGTCTGGGTCATTCACTGTGTGTCTTTGCTTGTTCTCCTTTTAAACAGTGCTGCAAAATCCTACACTTCATTCATATCATCCATGATTTAATAAATTCGATCTGAAGCTGACAGAAAACAGTTGAGTTTCAGTGGCACCATTTTCCAGATCTGTAATGTTCTTGGAGTGCAGATGCGGTGTGTCAGATGCTCAAAGGTAAAGGTGAGTCGGACTGGGCAGGGAAACACTTGCCACGCCAGGCCAGGCTGGGCACCGGAAACTGGTACTTGCTGAAATGATCAAAAAAAGGTTTTTGAGCATTTTCCTCTCAAAGGAAAGTCAATTGTGACCTTATTTTAAAAAGCCCCCTGTCAAGCACCAGTGCCTTTTATACAATTTCTGAAACAACCTTAGAAACACCCTGATTAGTGTGCAGTTTGGCTGTAAAGGCATTGCTTTGCAAAAACATTCCTGCCCCTGGAACCTTTTTTACATTATATCGTATGACAACAAAGTTGTACTTTGATAGAATCAATGCAGAGTCAATACAGGATTCTCAACACTGAGTTCAGAGCTAATGAACAGTTATTCAGTCTACAATCAAGCGCAGTCTGCAAAAATACTCAAACATTTCTAGAGACTGTCCATTCTAGTGGCATTAAAAATTAAAATTTGCATCTGATGCAAGTTATCTCAGAGAAGAACAATTAACCGAACAGTACTTAAAATGAAAGCATGATCAGCCACTTAAAATGCTTAAAAGCAGATAAAGTATCACCTAAAAAAGGTCTCAATGTGTGGATTGGTTAAACCACGCACAGTATAATAAAAATTATTTATCTATTTAGGTAACAGCTTTCCTCATCTGTAGCTCTTCCTGTCTATGTCTTTAATGCAGTCCCCGTCACTAAGCCTTACCTTTAGCTGAGCGATGTGTCTCCGGTGGAAGGGTCCACAATGTGGGTGCGATGCAACCTGGAAAACGGGAAGGGGCCAATACAGTACGTATGGCAGCACGATATTATGCAAAGCTTGTACAAATGTAGCCCGAATAATTGCATCTGTCAGATTTGTATTCGTAGACAATCGTGTGTTTATCACAAAAAAATGGCATAAAATACCAATAAAACACAGCTAACTTTGTGGTTGTAGCATGAAAGTATTTGAGGAACTTAAAAAGGAAATGGCTGCTTGTGAAAAGAACTGTGTGTGTGCCTGGGCTTTTCGTCTCTGATTGGCTGCATCCATGTTCTGTCTCTACAGTTGGTCCGGACATTCTCCGGATAAACGTCACCCCATACACTGTGACAGAGCGGGGGTACTCAGCTCTGGAGAGAAAGACGGTCTCATTGATGTGTCAAGCCTAGTCCAATTCAGTCAGTCAGTACGTTTGGTTCTACAACAACTTCTAGGTGTACAGCGGGCCGCAGTTCACCATCACCAAGATCCTTTGCATGCACACGGGAGACTACGCCTGATTGGCCCAAAATACATACCTGAACACCCAGTCCAAAAAAACATCAGTTTTACTGTCTACTGTGTTAGGGATTATGAGATTTACAGAGACTGGACTGCAAAATCGGTGTTATGGAAAGATATAATCAGTTGTTGTATTAATCAGGCATTTTTATAAAAGCAATAAGAGTACCTATGTTTTAATTACCAACATGTGGCTTGGAGTTTACAGAAGGTGGGGGTTTTGCAGACTCACTCAAAAAGCAATCAATTCATTCAAGCTCTTGTAGAGACCAGGCACGAAGAGACATCGGAGTTTTATGGGGGACCTTTCAAAATGGCTTCAAAACAGGTTGGAAAGCCTTTTTATGGTTCTTAATGTTTATCTTGGTTAACTCCTAAAAATCCACCTGGGCTATTAATTAAAAGTTAGTCCCTGAAGTTGACGTGGGAGAACGCACTTGCTTTGCCTGTGAGTGGATAAGCCCCTGGAGACCCCTCCCTGAACACTCCGGGACAGGCTGCTCATGTCATGATTTGGGTTTTGTTATGGCTTATGTTTGTTATTTGATTAATTAGTTCTCTCTCCTGTCTTAGTATTAGCTCATTTTCAATTTATTATTTCCCTGTGTTCTGTTTAGTCTTAGTTTGGTTTTCGAGCTTAGGTTTGGTCTTTATGGTTATTTTGGTTCTGGATTAGTCTAGTTTAAGTTTCTGTTTTGGTTTAGTGATTCTCTTCATTTTTAACCAATTCTGTCATAGGTTTAGTTTCTGTTTTAGGTTGGGTTTGTCTTGATTTATCCTGAAACTGTTTTAGTTTATCTGTTTTTCACCTGCCAGTCATTCAGTTTCACATCTTTTTGGACACAGTCCTCCCATTTTTGGCTTGATGCCCCTCTTGTTTCCACCTGATTGTTTTCTGTTTAATAAATCCCTTTTGAAATATCATTATTTTTGTCCGGCCTGAATACTGGATCAATCTGTCCCCGTTTCATGACAGCTCAGTCCATTAAATTTGGGACGCTGGGCTGTATCGAGCAGACAAATTTCTTACAATGGCTGTGGAGGGGGACTTCAGTAATATACTAAATGAAGCTTTATGGTAACGTTGTAAGTGTTTCTCCCTTTGGAATTCCAATTGTAATAAATAAATGCATATTATAAGTGTTTTCTCTCTGATAATTGTTTTCTTCCTTGCTGCAAATCTCCGAATCGGGTAAGGCGAGCCTTCATGAATGACACAGGAAGAACTAACAGGCCGTCTTGTTATCAGTTACCATGGAAATTACAGATAGACAAAAGCCTCTGGAGGCACAGAGTCTACCATAGATTGGACAGAATGACTGACTAGGGGAAGATGTGTCAGCTTGAACACGTCTACATTATAGTATTATCTTCTCCACCAATGTGATGAACGGAACACTGATATCATACTGTGCACGCCCGTGAATTGGTGTACACAACTGGTCTGTGTGAGGAATGAACTGGGCTCTCTCTGGCGTCCGCAAATCTTCCCTTTGCATTCTTGGGCATGAGAGCCCAGTACTGAAGCTGTAAACATCCCTCTGCCTTTAGATTAAATATGGTAAAATATAGTTTCGGTTTCAAGAGTGTTTTTAGTACTACAGACGTCTACAATAGAAACACCACATTATTCAGCAAAAGAACCTGGGGTGACCGCAGCCAGGTAAATTCTTTAACAAGTGGAGTTTCCGGCCGGTTTGAGTGGGTGTTTTTATTTTTTTGAGAAGGTCCTTAGAGGGAGATGACATCACAGTAGCAGCTGCAAAGAAGATAAGGTGATATTTATTTTTTTAAATCTCTAGGAGCTAGGATGTCAGATCGTAGAGTAATGTTTCAGGATAATTGTTTTCAAATGGGTCGGAGGTTGCACATGACTACATTGGTTTGACAGTCCCAGAAGTCCGGAACCAATTTCTAAAATTAGCGTAGTCTAGAAATGTGGGTTTGCAACATGGCCTGTTTGCAATAACTGCATAATAAGCAGAGTTGTGTACCCATCAAACTCACCAAATAATATCTGATATTAATCAGATATTTATGTTGTTACAAGACAGTAAAACTAACCTGTTTGGGGACTTAAGCATACCTCTAGTCTTATCAAAAGTTAGGAGTGAGATTATGTTAAGTTTCTGGGGGGGCGGGGGGGGGGGGGTGGCTGACTGGACCCTTGAGAGGGTTCAGTCAGCCCCATATCATTTTTGTCCAACCCGACATGGAAGTAGTCATGCATTACTTTTGTTAAAAAGTGAAAGAGAAGTGTTAACACATTGTGGATCATTTAGTAGGTTATAACATAAATAAAAAGGTAGCTATTTAAATAATACTGATTAATTAGTTATAAGTTGACAGTATTATTACACTACTTTAAAGAATGGAGAACTGCTGTTTTTATTTTATTAAAAGTGTACAACTCATGCAGAGTGCCTCAAGGCTCCATTCTTGGCCTCTTTCTTTTCACTCTTTACCCTATTCCTCAAGAGTCAGTTATGAGAAACCATTGTTTAGCTTTCTTTTTTAGGCAGAACACAGTCAGATTTTGTGACACTAAAAAGGAGAATAGTTGGTCTAAAAATAAACTTCTCAAAAGTTTATATTGTTTGGCAGCCTTGATGTCTCTAACATCAGTGTTGATCTGGGACTTAAAGTAAATATCTGACACATACTGCTACAGACCTGAGTGTAAGACTTGAGAATAATCTTAACTTTGATGCACAATTAAAAATCTGTGGTTAAATCTATCTTTTTCAAACTGAGGCAGCTGAAAGAAGATTTTAATCTATGCGTTAATTATAACTTGGTTAGATTACTGCACATCACTCTGGGCTTTACAAAATTCTAGTGACTTGACTGCAGCTGGTCCAAAATGCTGCTGCTCTTCTTTGAACTTATCAGAAAATGAGACCACATTTCTCCAGTTTAAGCAACAATTAATTGGCTACTGGCTCCCATTCAGATAGATTTTAAAATTCTGTTTCTTAATGTTTTCATGGCATGGGTTTCCAGGATCTGTCAGACCTGATTAATCTGTACTCTCCCTCTCATTTGCCCAGGTTGGCACATCAGTTTTTATCTGAAAAACAGATTTCAAAAGAGGTAAACGCACTTTGACCCGTCCAGGGTGTACCCTGCCTCTCGCCCATTGAACCCTGGAGCTAGGCACCAGTATCCCTTGTGACCCCGGGCCATGAGAGATAAGTGAGCTAGAAGATGGAAAGATGGGTAACTGCACTCTGTTGCAAAATCTCTAGATTCCAGTAGTTTTACATAACATGAAGGCCATTTCACTTATTTAATGTTCTCTTAAAACAGTTTGAGATGTCATTTGAAGTTTTTAGTTTCTGTGCATCTGCATTTCACATTTTGCCAGCTTTAACTTTTTATTCTGTTTTGAATTACTAGTTTTTAGATCAAATAATGTTGAATTAAAAATATTTTTTTAAATGGGGGAAATATGGTTGTTTTTTGCAAGCACAAGTTCTTCAAAAACAGCAGAACAAAATCTTTTTTTCTTGACTGATTACAAAATGCACAATATGAATCATCAGATTCACGTCCAACAATGAAAACACCCGATTATCATTAATCTATGGGTTTATCACTGTAGATCGATAAACTCATTGGTGAATGAGGCTGAATTTCATCAAGCCTTTATGGTTCGACATTTTGCCCTCAGTTCCGTTACTTGAAGCACAGAGCAGCAGCAGATGTTTTTCTTCTTTTCAGCTCCATGCACTTATAACAACCATTCACTTTCACAGCAACGGGTTTCTCATCTTAGTCTCCACGCTGACCAGACAAATAGATATATAGATCTTTCAATGTATCAGAAAGTACAGGAGATGCAGATTTGGCCAAAGTTCAGCTCACATTAGCTAGGCCTGCAGTGTGAAAGTGGCCTGACTCCTTATTCGGTACAATTCTGCAACAGTATCAGAGGATCAGTGGAACATTTGGCCCAAATCGAGAGCAGATAAGGGAATACAGACAAATCTGGTATTGATACCACACCTACCTGGCTGTTACCAGTAAAATGCAATTGAATTGCCCTGTTGTGTTAAAAGACACTGGCCAAATCCGTTGCGCGGATTTGGGCCAGTCTCATACTAGCATAGTTTAATGATACCGGTTTTGCGGCGGTGAGCTGGGAGTTAAAAAAACGCAGAATTAATAAAGTTTAAAATTCATACAGACTAGGTGGTATTTGGACTGCATCTGGTTAACAGAACTGTTTTCTGATCCAGCGTGCAGCCATGACTGGTTCTGAATGAAGGAAATTAAATTTATATGGCAGCCACTCTCCCCCCTTGCCTCCTGCATATGCAGTACCGGCTTACTTTCACCACTGGTTAAGACCAAAATTATTTATAACTGATCGCTCTTCCTGCTCCTCTGTTAACATGAACCACAACAGGAATAATCAATTAATGATGGCCACAAGCTGTGAAAGAAGTTGAAACAGCTCCACAGAAGGCGGGTTTAGACTGAGCTCTGGATGGACAGACCTGTGAATGGGTCACCCGTGGCCCACATGGGCTTTCTTATTTTAATACTGAGAAATGCCATGTGTTGCGTGTGTCACACGCCCAATGTGAGAGAGTTGAGAGTCCTGGACTTGAGAGACATGGTCAAAGAATATGGTAAGTCTACTTTTAATTCCTATTGTACAGCATTTATGAATTGTGTGGATGCCATTCATGTTGAAAGAGGGGAAAAAAGCACAGCACACTGATTTCTTGAAAAAATATTGTTTTTTTTCTTTAATTGCTGGCAACAAATTTACACTCAAACAATGAATATTGCTTTACCTTTGTGGTATTCAAAAAAAGTTGATAAATAAAACAAAGTAAAGGAAGGAATGAAGGAAAGAAAGAAAAAAGAGGAGAGAAGGCAGGAAAAAGGAGTAAAGAAAGAAATATCAAATAAGGAAAGAAGAAGGAAAGGAAAGAAAGGAGAGAAAAGAAGGACAGAAAGAAAGAGAAGAATGAAGAAAGGAGGAAAGAAGGATGTAAAGAAAGAATGAGGAAGAAGGAAGAAAGAGGAAATAAGAAATGAAAGAAAGTGAGAGAGGGTAAGAAAGATGGAAGGAAAGCAAAGAAAAAAAGGCAGGAAAGTAGGAAAGAAAGGAAAGAAGGTAAGAAAGAAAATAAAAGGAAGGAAAGGAAGGAGGAAAAAAGGAAAGACTGAAAGAAGGAATGAAAGAAAGAAGGAAGGAAAGAAGGAAGGAAGGGAAGAAAGATTATAATAAAACTAAATAAATAGGATTGGATGAGAAAAAGTCAAACTCAAATTAAATCTATGACTCCCATTCCAAGGATTTGTTTATAAATGTAAAAAAACAAAAACAAACACATTTACAGACCTAAAAACAACAACAAAGAAACACTGATAATGGGATAACAATACCTTCCAGTAATTTTGTTAAACAAAATGCAATGTCTGAATGTATCTTGAAAATTATGACAGAACAGGTGCTTTAAATAAAAGAGTTGGGAAAAATGCATGAACAGAAAATCAATTTGACGGAACAAGATCTTACAAAGGCAGACAATGAAAATAAATTTCCCATCACTGGAAAATTGCACCAGAGTAAATTTTTTTTTAAAATCTTTTTTTGGGTAAACTTTAGGATTTTATAGTTCTATTTATTCATCCTCCTTTTAAATATTATGATTCTGTTATGAATGTAGTATTTGATTCCAGCCCAGTCTCTATCTTTTAGAGCTACTTGCTCTGCCGGGAGGCAGGCTTCACAGTCCTTTTTACCTGGTACTTTGCAGCTTGTTATGAATTGCAACATGTGCCATTCAACAGCCTTCACCTCATCATCTGTCCACTTGCGTCTCACCAACCCAGCTGTCAAAAAAGGTGTACCAGAATGTGTGTCCTGCTGTGAATCTGAAAAGATGAAGTATGCATCATGAAAAATTTATATCTTTAAGAGGAAAACTATTTTCATAACACACATTCACTATGAACATGTTCAGTCTGTCTTCCCGATTTCTGACATCTTCTGCTGTTGTCAAAGCAAGTTCTGAAGTCTTCCCTATTGTGAATGGCTCAACTTCCTAAATAATTAATTCATGTAAAGCCTTTAGCAGGATGTTAAAAAGACAAAATATGTAAAATGACAGATGATATAAAGCTTAATGATAGTTTAAGGATTAATTTGAAGTATAAAGCAGACCTTACTGCTGAGAATGATGAAACCAAAGTATTTCTGCCAAATTATGGGTGAACAAATAATAGAAATGATCATATTGTTGATCTTTTAAACAATCTGATTGTTGAAAAGGTATTTTACCTATGCAGTGGACCCAACTGTGACATTTATTGGTGTTTAATTGGAATTGGAAAATGTATAAATCACCTTTTGGAAGAATGAGGTGCAGTTTTCCCTCATTCCCAGCTTCTTCTGCAGGTTGGGTCTGGATCTCGGCATTTGGTGTCTACAACAAAACATACAAATAAACTGGTTAAATTCATTATGCAATAAGCCAATGACAATCCTAGTGTAACGAGGGGTCAGGCTTATTATACTAGACCCTATAGAAAGATTTAACACTGTAGAGTTATTTCACCATAAACAATATGAAGGCGCTGTCACACACAACCGTTTATTCAGACCATGTGAGGACGTTAGATTAAACACACTCATTTTGGTTCAAAGTTAATACAATATGGGGACATTTTTGACTCCAACACTACCGTTTATTTAGACCATGAGGACGATAGATTAAACACACTCATTTTGTTCCTATTTAATACAATATGGGGACATTTTGACTCACACACTAACGTTTATTCAGAACTATATGCGGACATGACGACTATGACATGTTCAATCTGTCTTCCCAATTTCTGACATCTTCTGCTGTTGTCAAAGCAAGTTCTGAAGTCTTCCCTATTGTGAATGGCTCAACTTCCTAAAGAATTATTCATGTAAAGCCTTCAGCAGTATGTTAAAAGGACAAAAATATGTAAAATGAAAAACTATATAAAGCTTAATGATAGTTTAAGGATTAATTTGAAGTATAAAGCAGACCTTCCTGCTGGGAATTGATGAACCAAGTATTTCTGCCAAATTATGGGTGAACAAATAATAGAAATGATCATATTGTTGATCTTTTTAAACAATCTGATTGTTGAAAAGGTATTTACACCTATGCAGTGGACCCAACTGTGACTTTATTGGTGTTTAATGGAATTGAAAATGTATAAAATCACCTTTTGGAAGAATGAGGTGCAGTTTTCCCTCATTCCCAGCTCTTCTGCAAGTTGGGTCTGGATCTCGGCATTTGGTGTCTACACAAAACATACAAATAAAAGTTAAATTAATTATGCAATAAGCCAATGACAATCCTAGTGTAACGAGGGGTCAGGCTTATTATACTAGACCTATAGAAAGATTTAACACTGTAGAGTATTTCACCATAAACAATATGAAGGCGCTGTCACACACACACACAACCGTTTATTCAGACCATGTGAGGACGTTAGATTAAACACACTAATTTTGTTCAAAGTTAATACAATATGGGGACATTTGACTCCAACACTACCGTTTATTTAGACCATGAGGACGATAGATTAAACACACTCATTTTGTTCCATTTAATATTACAATATGGGGACATTTTGACTCACACACTAACGTTTATTCAGACTATAGGAGGACATGACGACTATGAAACATGTTTCAATCTGTCTTCCCAATTCTGACATCTTCTGCTGTTGTCAAAGCAAGTTCTGAAGTATTCCCTATTGTGAATGGCTCAAATTCCTAAAGAATTAATTCATGTAAAGCCTTCAGCAGTATGTTAAAAGGACAAAAATATGTAAAATGAAAAAACTATATAAAGCTTAATGATAGTTAAGGATTAATTGAAGTATTATAAAGCAGACCTTACTGCTGAGGTGAAGTGATGAAACCAAAGTATTTCTGCCAATTATGGGTGAACAAATAATAGAAAATGATCATATGTTCATCTTTTTAAACAATCTGATTGTTGAAAAGGTATTTTACTATGCAGTGGACCCAACTGTGACATTTATGGTGTTTAATTGGAATTGAAAATGTATATAAAATCACCTTTGTGGAAGAATGAGGTGCAGTTTTCCCTCATTCCCAGCTCTTCTGCAGGTTGGGTCTGGATCTCGGCATTTGGTTGTCTACAACAAAACATACAAATAAACTGTTAAATTCATTATGCAATAAGCCATTGACAAATCCTAGTGTAACGAGGGGTCAGGCTTTTATACTGACCCTATAGAAAAGATTTAAACATGTAGAGTATTTCACCATAAACAATATGAAGGCGCTGTGACACACACACACACACACAACCGTTATTCAGACCATGTGAGGACGATAGATTAAACACACTCATTTTGTTCCTATTTAATACAATATGAGGACATTTTGACTCACACACTAACGTTTATTCAGACTATAGGAGGACATGACGACTATGAAACATGTTCAATCTGTCTTCCCAATTTCTGACATCTTCTGCTGTTGTCAAAGCAAGTTCTGAAGTCTTCCCTATTGTGAATGGCTCAACTTCCTAAAGAATTAATTCATGTAAAGCCTTCAGCAGTATGTTAAAAGGACAAAAATATGTAAAATGAAAAAACTATATAAGCTTAATGATAGTTTAAGGATTAATTTGAAGTATAAAGCAGACCCTTACTGCTGAGAATTGATGAAAACAAAGTATTTCTGCCAAATTATGGGTGAACAAATAATAGAAATGATCATATTGTTCATCTTTTAAACAATCTGATTGTGAAAAGGTATTTACCTATGCAGTGGACCCCAACTGTGACATTTATTGGTGTTTAATTGGAATTGAAAATGTGTATAAAATCACC